>NC_064630.1:196934520-197237550 GCF_023864275.1 Schistocerca cancellata
AACTAAAGGCTTTATAGGCTGGAGTGCAAGGCTCTGATAGCCACCTGTGTATTGCTAATTGTATTGTACCTTGTCTTCGAAGCGTGTGTACTGTTCGAGCAATAAATTAGTGTTCTTGGGTTAGAACACAAACATTGTCATTCAAGACGAATTATAATAAAGCAAATACTTTCAAATGTCACAACCATCATTCATTGGGTAGGCAGAAGCTGGATAACACTTCATTTTCCCCAAAGTGATGTGTTTTACCACATATTTCCCCTCTTAGATGAATGTTGTCACCACTCTTACTACAAAAGTGAACAAAGAATATTCATAATCATGAATAAAGTTTCGACATTCACCAAACTAAAACAGCGACAGTTCGTCTCTTTGATATAATCACCTTTTTGTGGAAACTATTAATGTATGGTTCTTCTGGTAAGTATTATTCCATTTAATTCCATTTTAAAACATCCTTAATCATGACATGGTACAAAGGTTTTTTTTAATATTAAGTGTGGATTTCCCACATAGAACTGATAACTGATGATCTTTGTAATGTACTTGATCTCAAAGTATTTCAAGGTTACACGAACATCTTCACAAAATAGTGACTGATTCAATATGAACTGAAATTTTTGACTATGGTTTATGTCATAAAATGTCATTTTATGTTGTCTCTATTTTTATACAAGTGGACTAACCACGAGGTGGTCTGTTAAGCCAGCTGCATATCTTATATTATTATCACTTCCTTAGATAAATAAAGCAGAGTCCCGCTAATCCAAACCCTGGTAATTGGAATGTTCGGATAATCTGAACATGAAAATTGTGAGTCTAAGTATGGAAAATGTGTGGTAAACTGCAGTACATACTCACTATTTTAATTTACATAGTACAGTAAACATGTATTAGAAAAAATTGGCAAGAAAACATTAGGTTTAAACAATGTATAACAATGAAAGAAAAGCTGTCAAACTTACTAAAATACAGCGGACATTTTATGCCTACTTTTTAGATGACAAAAAGTCAGTCATTGTTTTTTGGCGTAATGAAGACAGTCTGTTATATGACGCATAGCTATGCCATCGTCTCATAAACATCAAATCAGCAAGTGTAGCAGTGGGCTGTTGCTCCAAATAACGTAGCGCGAGGTCAAGGGCTTCTGCTGCTTCACTGTGTGGTACCAGCTCTCATTTGTCGCTTTCAGGCTCATTGTCACTTCCATCACAGCAGTCCACTTTTTCCTGGTCTTGAGTCACAGCAGCAAGTAAATTATCATCAATAAGGTTCTCCACACATGCCCCATACGCTGTCATCCACTTATCTACGTCTCCTTCACTAGCTTCTCCACATCCAGGGATTGTTTGTATCATTTGTAGTAGATTTTCCTCTTCATTTTCAACTAGGTTGTCCTGAAATTCGAGATATGTCCACAGTTTTCTCCACGATTTTCTCAGAGTATTTCCTGAAATATTCTGCCATGCCTCAGCGGCCCAATAAACAACATCCTTCACATTGGTCTTTTTTATTCTGTCCACTAAAGGAATCTTGGATCAGCATTCTTAAAAAAAAAATTCTGTAAATCAGTTTTAATGTTTGCAGTATGCCCTGGTCCATCAGCTGTAGAAATGGTATAACATTCGGCGGCAAAAACTTAGCCACAATTTCTGCATCGCATAATTCCTCAGTGCTGGGCTGAGACAGTGCATTATCAGTCAAAAGGATTGCACAGGGAGACAAATGATTTTCCTTAGAAAACCATCGAACAGAGGGAACAAACTGGCCGTGAAACCATTCTTTGAACAGCTTACCATCGCATCCATCCATGCTTTTTTCTGGTTGCGATAATATCTGGGCAGGAACTTCATACTGCAGTTTTTAAAAGCTCTGGGCTTAGCAGATTTGCCGATCAGCATTAAAGGCAGCTTATGATTACCTGCAGCGTTGCTGCACGCTAATAAAGTGGCACTCTCTTTGCACATTTTAAAACCAGGAGCATAGTCTTCTGCTTTTGATGCCAGGCTTTTTGTTGGCAATGCCCTAAAATTAATGCCAGTCTTGTCAGCGTTATAAATTTGTTGGGGAGAACACTTTCCCTCTCATCATTTTTTCAAACTCAACCAAGTATTCCTTCGCTGCATCATGGTCAGAAGAAAGATTTTCTCCAGTAATTGTTAGCTGACGTATTCCATGACTTTTTTTAATCTGCCCAACCAACCCGTACTCATACTAAAAGACTCATAAAAATTCATTAACTTGTTCAGCTAAACAGCCTTCTGCTGAACCAGTGCTCTACTCAAAGGAGTTTCCCTTTCTATTTCCTGCGCAAACCAAAGGAAAAGAGCTTCATCCACTTTATCGTACTGGGATGGTTTCAAAGTCTGCCAAATTTCAAGTGTTTTTCCCGAAGACGTTGCACAGGACTGTTCAAGTTTAACTCGGTTCTTCTTTCAATCACACATGGTTGCTTTACCAATACCCAGTTCTGTTGCCAGTTTAGATACATTCTTACCACTGTCTACTCACTTCAAAGCATTCAGTTTTTCTTTGAGAGATAACATTGTATGTTTCCATTTACTCATGATGAAAATACGTACGCCACTACACCTGAACGAATACAATACAACTGTTACACGTGCCAGCAATCGATAACTAACATAACCAATTGCTTTGCGAGCCAACTGGCAGTGCACTGACCCTAGCCACTACAAAGGTCTCAACAATGCACAACAACAAGGGCAGGGAGTGAGAGTGAGCCATTGTTCCCACACTTGTTCCATTTGTTACCATGGTGTACCTACTTATCTGCTTGGTATACTTCATTCTAGAAACTCATCATCATAATTCCGGTTAATCCGGACAAATCGGTAATCCGAACAAGGTCTGGTCCCAATTAGTTCGGATTAATGGGACTCTCCTGTACAATGAATAATCAATTCTTACTCATGCTCATGAAATTCATTCTTTAGAGGCCCAGTAATCACACCATTATTTGCTTACCTTAAACTAAAGTGACAGTTTCCTAAAGTATACAGTTTGTGTGACATATCATTCTCATCCTGGAGGGACCATTGTTTGGAGGAGCTATTATTTACACCAGATTTTAATGAGGTAGGGATTTTATGCCTCATTTGGATCTGTCCTGATAGATGGCTACACCTGGAGAATATGATCTTGGCGATTAGCAATGCAAGAACCAGCAGCTGACTGAGTTTTCCATGAGGTGCTCACTTAGGGGAAAAATTAGATTCACACTCAGTTTTTTAGAGGTGGCATCAGATTGATGTGACTCAATGTGACAATGAAACTCGACAGTAATTGACCCAGTAAGCTGTGATTGTAAGCACCAGCTGTGATCTTAGGTCCCTACCTTACCACACCTTTGGAAATTGTGACATATTCAGCAATACACTGCTAAATGTTTGTGACAAACAAGAATATAAATGACATTGCTGCTAGTTTCACTTGTAGCAATTCAGACTGTATTCGTGTGTTCAGCTGCAGTCTTGTTGAAGGAACTATTCCAGCATTTAACTTAAAATGTTCCGAGAAATCACATTTAAATCTAGATTGGTATGTCCAGAAAGGTATACGGATCTTCCAAATATGAGGGTGGTTTGAAAAGTTCTCGCAAAAGAATGGGAAAAAAGTACTTACTTTTTTTTATTTTTCAAAGTAGTCTCCTTGTAGATTAGTGCACGTGGTCAAACAATGTTCGAGTGCCTTGATCCCATCTCGAAAATGAATTTCCTCCAGGCCTGCAAAATACTTGTCAGCTTCGGTTATCAATTCTTTGTTTGAAGTGAATCTTCGCCCACCAAGAAAAACTTCCAATTTTGGGAAGAGATGGAGGTCTGACGGAGCCATATCCGGTGAATAAGGCGGGTGTGGCAACAATTCATACCTTAGTTTGTGTAATTTTGCCATGGCGACAGCACATGTCTGCGGGCACGCATTGTCTTCATGGAAGATGACTTTCTTCCTTCCTAAAACTGGCCTTTTTGTGTGTCTTCTGTTGCAATTTAGTATAGTATTCTCCAGTAATTGTTTGCCCAGTGGGGAGATAATCTACAAACAGAATCCCCTTCGCATCCCATGACACTGACGCCATGACCTTTCCTGCCGAAGGAACTGTCTTTGCTTTCTTTGCTGGCAGAGAATCAGCATGTTTCCACAGTTTTGACTGTTGTTTTGTCTCTGGGGTATAGCAGTGCACCCAAGTTTCATCTGTGGTCACAAACCAGCGCAAAAAATCTTGTTTGTGTCTCCTAAAACGGGCCAAATATTGTTCCGATATGTCCATTCCCGTGCGTTTTTGATCCAGCGTTAAGAGTCGCGGCACCCAACTTGCAAATAATTTTTTCATTTCTAATTCTTCAGTTAAAACGTGATACACCATTTCAGATGACATCTGGCAGGTGTGAACAGTTTCACGCACTTTCAATTGGTGATCCTCCGTGACCATTTTGTGCACTTTTTCAATGATTTCTGGAGTAATGACATATCTTGGCCGACCACAGCGCGGATCATCATCTAAGTTCTTCGTACAAAATTTAAATTCATTTGTCCACTTAGCAACATGAATGTCCTTTGCTTTCATACCTTTCTTTTCAAAGTATCGAATCTTGATTTTTTCCTTCTTTGCTAATCACTATGCGGGAACAACAACAGACCACGCCAACGCCACACCTCTTTCCCAGGAGCACTGACATGGCATGTGTTAACAGGCAACAGTTCAATGAATACATTGTGATTTTCGAGGGTTATTTGGAAGAAACAGCCAAATATTTCTGACAAGCAAGAATACAATTAAACAAGAGCGTTGGAAGTAATACAAAATCTAGCTAATGTTAATACTTCAGTATCTGTTGCAAATTCTATATTAATCTTTTGTATAAACATTAGGTCTTTAAAAACAAAGTTGATGACCTTTCTGTTCTCTTGGAAGGAAAGAAATACGTGTTAGATATCAATGAACACTGACTAAGTGAGGAACAACAACAATTGTACTTTCCACCTGGTTGCGGTCTACTTGTTTGCTGTTGCAGACAAGACCAGAATTTTGGTGATGCTTCAATTTATGTTAAAGCTTAGATGTACAATGTAATGTACTTGATATTAATGATATTTGTGAAAGGAATGTTTTCGAAGAGGCTGCTATAATACTATCGTCTCTAAAACTTATCATTGTATTATAACCCAGATAGTAGTAGTGAATTATTCATTGAAAGAGTAGAAAAACTTACCATAATTTTAGAAAAGAATTTGCACACAAAATTTTTATCTTAGGGGATTTCAACACTGATATCAGAACCAGGGCATCAACATGTCTCAACATCTCAACTTCCTTAATATGTTAAGGTTACATGACATATTCTGTGTTAATATAATGTAACAAGACAGCACTCCTGTCTCGATAATGTCATGACTGATAGAGGTAAATACAATTTTGAGATAAAGTTTTTTAATAAAGGCATCTTACTAAAACTTATGGTTAATAATATTAAATCTCATTGTAATCGGACTGAACAAATCAGGACAATTAATGACATAAATGTTGCTGATAACAGGACCAAATTGTAATACTCTCTGTCGAAATATTGATGATGCTTTTAGTAAATTTATTATGTATGGTACTTTATTTTCTGCTAAACTTAAAAAACGTTGTCCCAAGGTAGCTAAAAGACACAGATGTTGAGCAGTGAAAGATTTACTTGTTTTCTTCTGTAAAGGAATTTCGGAAAACCATGTTGAGTAACTCTGCTTTAGTAGCACTGTCATCAGTAACATCACCATTGTTACTGCGCAGTGAAGGTATTGATTGCTTCTTGCCACTGGTGTGCTATACATATGACAGAATTTCTTTGGGTTTTCTGCCACATTTATAGACAGAGTTTCGCTATGTAAACTATTAAATCATCACACATTGAAATTTGCGCTAAATTTTGAGCTTCTGTAAAATTTCGTCGACTTGAGGATTCTGCATTCTTTTAAATTTTGCATGCTTTTTTCATCGCCTCTGCAATAGTGTTCTGTTCTGACCCATTTTATGTACCAAGGGGGATCAGTACTGTACCATATCTTGTTAATTTATCTGTTATGCCCCTATCAATTGCTGTCTATACTATATCTTTGAATTTGAATCACACCTGGTCTGTGCTTAAAGAGTCAGGGTGGAAGGAGTGGAGACTGTCAACTGAATTTTTTTCAGCTTTTTTAAATAGCTCTATTTTGTGTTTATTTTTAGTGGGTTTGGATGTTACGGTATTCAGTGTAGTTGTGGTCACTAATACCTTACCTGAGATGATGCTTCTTATTTTGCCTAGATTATTTGTTGCTAGGAGATAAAGTGTTTTTTCGTAACCATTTACACTTTGAGTGGGCCCCTGAACTATTAGTTGAAAATAATTTTCTGAGAAGATATTCAGTGCGATTTCGTACGACGTTTAATGACTACCAGCGATGTCAAACATATATTTTCGCCAACACATCGAGGGAAGATTGAGGTCACCATCGTCTATAGTTGTCTGAGTGGGGTACCTGCTTTGAAATGACACTCATGTTTTCTTTGAACTGTTCAGCAACTGTATCGTCTGATTCAGAGGGTCAGTAAAAGGAATCAGTTACCACTTTATTCTGGTTGTTAAGTATAACCTCTACCCATACTAACTAACAGGAACTACCTACTTCAGTTTCACTACAAAGTAAACTACTTCTGACAGCAACAAACACTCTACTGCCAATTGTATTTAGTCTCCCCTTCTATGAACACAATTAGATCGTTTGTAAAAATTTCCGCTGAACTTATTTGTGGCTTTAGCTAGCTTTCTGCACCTGTAACAATTTGAGATTCAGTGCTTTCTATTAACGCTAGCAGATCTGGTTCTTTTCCAACAAAGCTATGACAGTTTACAACCACAATATCGATTATTCCTATGTCTACTCTCTTCGTGTGTTCATCCTGCACTCTTTGAAACTGAAGCTCTTTCTGCACTTTCTGGAGACCCTTTAACCTAAATAAAACCACTCATTTCCCTCCACGAAGTTGCCACTGCCTTTGTAGCCGCTTTCTGCATGTAGTTGACTCCGGACGTATTTAGTGGAACCCGGAAATCCACCACCCTATGCCTCAAGCCGAGGAATCTGCAACCTACACTATTGCAGAACCGTCTGAGCCTCTGATTCAGACCCTTCACTTCTTTCTGTACCAAAGGACCACAGTTCGTTCTGTCCACAATGCTACAGATAGGGAGCTTCGCCATCATTTCGCAAGCAGAATTGACACTCTTCACTGCTTCAGCTAGCTAGCCGAAATCAGAGGGAATGGCTTCAAATCCAAAGCGACACACATCGTTAGTACCAACATTAGCCACCACCTGCAGTTGGCTGCAACATGTGATCATTATGGCATCCTGAACCATCCATTCCACATTTGAAATGACTCCTCCCAGTATGCACAAGGAGTGCACATTGGATTCACTCCCCTTTTTCACAGCTATATTCGTAAGGGGCCCAATTATGCGCCTAACGTTGAAACACCCAATATCAGTAATCCCACCATCTGTGAATGCCCAGAGCTTGCAGTCCAAGAGGATTCCTCTGGAACAGGGTGACTGGGATCTTCGTCAGCCACAAATAGCGCCTGAAACCTGTTGTCAGATGAACCAGGGAGGCATTCTGACTGGCTCCTCAGAAAGTCTTTCTCTGTCAGTCACGTCTTGAAACGATCTGCCACTCGACCTTGGGTGAGGGATCAACCTCAGTGCGGTCTGTACCTGGGGCAGTCACAGTAGTGGACTGATCGGGAGGACATGTGGGCTGTGCTGGATGTCCCTTGGATCACCCTGTCTGGCCCACCACAGTGATGTCCACTGACAAGAACATCAAAGTGCATGACAGAAGCCAACACCATATAGGAGGTGTGAGCGAAGGATCACCAACTCAGCTCACATCTGAATATTGGGTGGCTACAAAAAAACTGTTGGCAAAGTTCATGGATTTGTTCAGTCCTACTGTACCATTTCAGGGAACAACCATTACACAACACAGAATCCAGGCAGGTTGCAAGCCATCGCTTGCTGTAATCATAAATATATATCTGAGCGATGCTAAATGCTACTATTTTTACATGAAGAAAAATATTATCTTCTCAATAATTTCAAATCGTGAGCTACACTCTTAATTTTATATATGAATTATTGAATTTACTCATGGCACTTTTGTCGCCTGTGAATGTGGTTAGTTTGGAACTAAAATTAATAATCAAATCAATTCATTTAAGAAGAGTGAAAGTTAAATTACTAATGTCCCCATGTACCACCACAATAAACTACAACTAGCTGATAATTCTTGCACTAAAATAACAAACAAAGAATAGAAAAGAAATGGTGTTTGATTGGCAAAGTATACATTGGGTTGGAAGCTACAGAAATTCTCCGATGAAATAATCCCTTTTGCAACGCAATCTGACGTGGTTTTACGGTGCTTTGTAAGCATGGAGCGGTGCACTGTGGCAGCTGTAATGTTCTGGCGCGATAACGAAAATTTGAAAACTACGCGGTCTGGCGTTCTGATTATCAGAAAGCGAGAAATTTCCCTGATATCCCGGCAGATTTCAGTGTGAGGTGCACCCATTCGCTGGTCTAGCCAAACTACTTTGACTCACAGGCACGACAGTGCATGCTGGAATTGTCTGACACACGATATGTCTTCAGATCATAAGCAATTCCACTGTCACTGCCGTTGCAAACTGCCACTGGCTCTTAGTCCACCACAAGATACAGACCACAAGTCTCACCCACTAGGGAAAGACCTGAAGTTCTCCACCAGGAGACAACCAGAAGACGAAGAAAGCATAGAAACACAACCACTTTTCACCAAGCCTCGCTACGGGAGCCGAATTAGCAAAAAAAGAAACCGCCCCCACACCACACACAACAATCTAACTACCTTTACTCATTGAATCTCCCCTTTTGACTGTGCTGTTGGCCTGGTAGCCAATCCAGACACAGCACCGGGGTTGCCATGCTGGGTGAGCAAGCATCCACTTTGCATATCCCAAGAGGAGCCAATTAGCGACCCCAAAACTTCTTGTCTGAAAAAAGAAGGTTTTAGACTATAGAGGCGTTTCCCACGGTAAGCATGGCCATGTTTTGGCAAAAAACATCTACTTTGATAGGACCACAGTCCCTCATTTACAGAGCTATCTAATTTTTCCAGGCCAACCATTTCCAATTTCTGAAAGAAGGCTGTTATGCTTTTCCGACAGTCGTGCCCATGAAATATAAGTTTCTGCCCCTCATTAAAAGAGCCTGGCAACTTCCTGGCATCGCAGCGGTTCCAGTCTTGCCTCTACTAAACGGCTAAACAGCTGCTCTGTTCATATTGCATTTGTGATGGACTGCCACCTTTTCCAGGTAAAATGTTTTGTGAACCAGTGCCCTTCTGTCTGACTCTAAGCCTAAGCAGAAGAGAGCTTCGGCCAGAAGTTCGTCCGCAGGTACAATGTACTGAGCGCTGCTTCCCAGAGTCATTCACACAGCCAGGTTGCTGCACCCCCCTCCCCTCCCCCCCACCCAATTCATCTCTCTCCCTTTTCTCTGTCCCCTCGACTAAGCCCCCTTGGGTACAAGTTATCTACAGTTTACACATGCAGTCATAAGAACGTTCTGCCCACAATTTCCCTTGTAAAAAAAAAAGTCATAAACCACACCTACCAAATGCAATACTGGGGAACACCAAGATCATGGCCGAAAATAAGAACATTAATCTGACTGACAATGACCTCTCAAGGACATGAATACCCGGTTTATAAGAAATCATGTAGAATCCCTCACGATTTGCAACAAATAATGGAGGAGTTTATCAATCAACAGTCAAATGATGGTGTTAGTGAATAGAATAATAATCCCTGGGGAGCAGCAGGTGTCATTATGCATAAGAAATCATTGGACTCTCATTACTGAAATGCTAGGACAGTTCTGGATGTATATACTATACCGAATATAGCTGAAATGTTAGATAACTTGGGATAGTTCAGGCATTTTTTAACAATGATTCTAAAAGTAGTTCCTACCAGTTGGAGACAATACCAGAGGAACGGCCACAGATCACATTTACCATTCCCTGTGGCCACTATCCACACTGTCTTACGGTATTTGGGGTACTGAATGCCCTGGCCACATTTCAACGATTGTTAAATTGGGTGTTGAGGGTGTTGTTTTTTCCAAGGATCTGAAGGAGCAGATGCAGCAGCTAGGACAAGTATTTGAAACGCCACCTGTGGTGCATTTAATGTTCTGTACCAAAAAGTGTCACTTTGCATTGACAGAAGGACAAATTATGCTATTTGATTAGCCAAGACAGTGTCAAGACAGATTAAAGATTATAATCTGCAGTGCGTGATTTTCTATCACCAAAATGTATGAAGCATCTATGGTTGCCATCTGGTGTCTTTTTCAGAATATACATAGTCACAAGCCACATCAAAATGGCTGAATGCTCATGTACATCTGAAGGTGCTTCGCACATTCTAGGCATAAATGCCAGTGAAAGTAGTGTAAATGAGGATTCTGATCCTTTTCATGGTGATGGTGATGAGTCTTGGGTCCATCAAGCAACAGTACTAGCTCAGAAGATGTTTTGGTAAGTATACAAAAATATTTTTTACTGGTGATCATTTTTTAATGGCTTGTGACTTTGCTTCTCATAACATTGCTCTCCCAGTTGATAATCGACTTTTGTGTGAATGAGAAACCTGTAGAGCCTGATTTTAATGACCACTGATTGCGGTAATAATATAGTTTTCACGGCTACAAACTTGTAAGAATATTTTTATTATCACTGCCATTTCAGCGGCATGTAATGATTTGTGTGGCTAATATCCCACAGAAGTCCTGTGACTACTTTTCTATTCATATTACAGCTTTAAATAAGTAGACCAAATGAAGTATCACCCCAGAAACCAAGCTCTTCAAGAAAAAGAAAGTGTAATATTGATCAGTGGAAAAAATTACGGGCAAACGTCGACGTAAAGCAGGTCAGCAGTATGTGTTTTCTTAAAGCAACAAGACTGTTCAGGCAGCATCTTTGGGGAGTCCCTGTGGTCGTTCAAGATAAGTGCTCTATGAAACTACCTGAAGAAGAACAAAATATTTTCCACTCGGTTTGGGACATAGGGAACTTTAATGCCCAGAATACTTACCTAATGTGTTGTATGAAAATGGTACCAAAAAAGCAAAGCTTCATTAAAAAAAATTTTAACACGAATGGGCCAATTATCACAAATTTACTTTACCTTGTTCTGTTTCACATTTTTTTTCTTTCACAGCTATCCAAAAAAGACTACAAAGCAAATTTCATCCAGAGCTGTGACAGTTTCATACAGTGTGAAAGTAAATGGAATGGAACTCATGGTTTGGAAGTAAGCCTTCCTCAGGGTTCATGGCTTACAGAACCACACAACAAGAGTGAGGAATTTGCAACAGCAAAGTAAAGAAAATAATGTTGAAGTAAAATAATAGCACGATGTAATGTGTCAACTCATGTGCTCTTTTCTTTCAGGCAAACATGGCAATCATTCACATAAATATCAAGACAGGGCTGTGCAAGGTGTCAGAGACTTCCTCAATTCTATACCAAAATATTACAGTCACTATAGCAGGCAGCAGAATCGCAACGAAGTATATTTTGGATGTGATCTCACAATTGCATCCTTATTTCGCGACAAATACTCTGAATACTGCAAGTAAAAAGGTGTCCCTACTCTATCACAAAGCAAATTCAGGGCAATTTTTGTGTCCGAATTTAACATAGGCTTCAAACTGCCGAAAAGCGACACCTGTACGACATTTGATGTCTTTCTAACAGCAACGAGTAACCCAGAATTATGTGCTGAAGAAATTACACACAGGAAAAAAACAACATGAGCTTCATCTAGGAAAGGCTGATAGCAGGCAAAATATAATCATGTCTTTAACTTTTCTGGTTAAAGAGAATGTGAAAAAGCACCACGTAATAGCAATGGACGTGCAATAAACGTTTCCCACGCCAAAACTAACAGTTGGCCCAGCATTCTACAAGAGAAAAACATGGACATATAACTACAGTATCCATGATTGTGGGTCAAATAAGGGATACATGTTCCTGTGGAGTGAGAAGGATGGAGGAAGGGGTTCAGATGAAGTTGGGAGCTGTTTATTAAAATACTTGGAGATAACTAACACTCAAGGCAAAAATTTCCACATAATCACATATAACTGTAAGGGCCAGGCAAATAATTCGTCTCTTATTGCCCTGGAAAGGACTTTTGTTGCCACCAAAAGATTTGAACCTGTGCAGCATTATTTCCCCACGGTAGTCATACTAGACTTCCTTGCAATCAAGATTTCAGTTGCATTGAAATTTATGTGAGAAACAGACATCCAACAGTATACAAGCCAGATGAATGGGCACAAGTAGTCAAATCTACTAGTCCAAAGTATTTCATTGTGACGAAAATGCACAGACAAGACTTCTGATGCTTGGGCGATCTGAAGTCATTAATCTCAATACCCACACTAATTCAGATCTGGAGATCCCATTCATTTTAGTGAAGCGACTCAATTTAAGTTTGAGTATACAGATCCCTTCACGCTAAGTGTAAAGCATTACTACTCAGATATAGGAACCTCCATGTCAGTGGATCCACATAGCACAAGTAAAGGAAGACCTGCTGAACCACATCTATTTCAGCTGCCAATAAAATATAGAAAACTGCTTCAAATTAATCAGAAAAAGATTGATGACATACTGTGTCTTATGCAATACATACCTGCATCATATCAAAGCTTTTTTTGGTCACGTTCTGGAAATAATGTGATTTCGTATTTACAGCGTAAAAATGCTGTTTGCATTCATATAAGTTCACTATATTTAGAGATTATTCACAGTCTAATTGGAATTTATTACCTCAGATTGGGTTCTGGACCACCAATACACAATTATTATCGCAATTACGACAAACAACATTTATGTCTGTGTAGAAAATCAATTTAAAATTGCCGCTGCAATATTTCACTAAGATGGCAGCTAACATAAGGCAATCATTTATCGATTCTGCTTCAACCCCTATTTTACTACTAACAAATAATACATATTGAATATTTATGTACCTTCACTATATGCATTAACATTTGTAAATATTTCTCAATGTCAATCACTTATTATTATTCAGCATTTATCAATAAACCGCCCTCTAGATCAACAGTGCTAATGGCTGCACTCCATTGTGGCTCATCTGAAAACTTAATATTTATATAGGATGGGAATCATAATGAAATAAAAGTCCAAACAAAGAAGATTCATTTTAGTGACACATAACCTCTATTTTTCAAATATTTAATTAGTAACATAATACAATTTTTTACAGACCTGTGTGTTACAAGACATCAGTCACATCCTATCAGTACAACAGTTCGAACAAGACGAAGGATTATTCTAAAATATTCATAGATAACAAAAGATTGAGAATTCCATGGGTATTGCCTAAGATATAAATTTTTACAAAATATTAAATTATGTCATTGACAATAATTATGTATTATTTTATTAATGATTAAGTTATTTTTATTAATATCACAAAAATGTTCATTCACATTCCACACACAATGCTGTCATGAATATTATCCTGAATAAAATAATGGCTTGGATATTACATTGCCCCTTGGGCTGAGAAAAAAAGTTTATGTATTGTATTTTTTTTTATCAGACCACCATTTCCACATTGCTTATTGTTCACTTTCATTTCATTAACACACTGCTCTCATCATGCAAATGTTCAGGTATAACATTGAGTAACTCATGACACAATTAGTGGTGATGTGATTGTGTAAATGGCTTCAGTAACTGTAAAATGCCGTGGAGACTCCCTGGATTGACTTCTTTCCCCTCCTCCCATCTTGGGTCACTGGATCCAGAAAACTGGGAACAAAACCGTCCAAGGAGTTTCAAGAGAATACAGTAACCTACCCATATGTGTAAGGCTTGACATGATTACAGCAGACAATATTTTGAACACGAGTATTTATGTTTCTGTTTAATTGTATCAGAGGTCAAGAGTCTTTCATGGAGGTTAAATTTCATGGAGGTTAAATTTCATGTAGTTCAAAATAACAAAAGTTCATATAATGGTTCCCGACGACGTCGTGTAGCTGCCCCCGCGTCGAGCCACTGGATCAAAGTCAGGTGAAGACTGTTGCTGGAACTCCCACAACCGCGTGGATGTAGCGTGGGCTGCCGTCGGCAGCACCCTGGTCTGTATCTGCTCTGTCTGGAAGTATTACTGCAGCAAGTCCTGTTACGCTCTTTCCATGTCCCTCTCGAACAAGGTGGGTACATGATATGTCGAAAAGTGATATCAGTGACAAGGTAATTTTTATATTCATGCTGTGGAAGAAGTGTTAGTTTAAAATTCGGTTTCATTCAGACGGATTCATACAGTTTGTTTTCATATGACGTCCCGCATCTTAACACTGTTCATTTGAGCATAGTGAATCATTGTTAAGTTTAATTAGCTACGCACATGTATGACACTGCACCGTTTTTCATTCTGGTGTCCATTGTGTGCTCTGTTTATTTTCTGCAGTAAGCAAACAGTTCCTTGAGGCGCTATGTAGCCAGCATTGCTTTATATTGTTGCCGCACGGCTGGCTGTACAGTTGTCTCATAACATTTGACACATGAAGGTGACTCGTAACTGCTTTATTTGAGGTCTGAAATTTTATATCAATGTTTATAATGTTAACAGTTTTTCAACTTCCATTTCGTTGCCACTAACATTAACACCCTATGAGCGTTCATACGTTCAATGAACACAGTTTTTCACACATCCACTAGACTTTCATAGTTCTTGTTAGACTCGCTTCATTGTCCTGATTGCTGCTAGTGTTTCATAAAAACAGACACACTTCTATGCAATTGACACTTTACAAAGTAATGATTTTTGTTCATGTTCACATTGTTCCATATTGTAATAACATGATAACAAAGACCATATACTGTCAAAAAAGATAATATGACAAGATGACTGTTAGAGTTCTCTACATTGTTCTGACCATAGGATCATCATTGAAACTGTGTAGATACCAGTGCATGTCCATATTTGATGACACATTTTATTTGTGTTCATTTATACTCATTCATTTATGTTCTTGTTAGAATTATTACCAGATTATGGGATAGATGTCCATCTTCAGTTCACCTAATAAGAGAAAAGGTCATGAGAGCAAACAGCAAAGATAACCATGTAAGGAAAAATGTACCCAAAATGGTACACAACAGGAAAATGTTCCATAAAGAGCGAATGCAGATACAGACAAGCAAGCAAACTCACACCTAATTTATGATAATATTTTCACTATAACTACTATTTACATATTTACATTCATGCTGTTGCGCATTTGCACTGGACATAATATTCTCTTTATAGTGACACAAAAGTGGTTTCATACTGCAAATATTTCTTAATGTCTCTATGACAATACATATCATCCGTCGTGTGGGACTGAGATTATTTTAAATGGTCCTTCGTACAATAATTGCCATTTTCTATTCTTCCTCTTGATTAACGATGCCTTGGGGTGTATTCTTAGCAATACCAATTCATCGACACAGTATTCCTGTTTGTTAGTAAGTTTTTCATCAAATTTCACCTTGAGGAGTTCTGCTTGGCGACTTATATTCTGTAATGCCAAATCCGTTTTTTCCTGATCTGTTATTTTTTTCTTCTTGGATCTTTGGTATAGGATTAGCCCATTTATTACCTCGTTCTTCTTTGTCCAGGGGACCGAGTATGAAGCTCTACAATAGGTCTTATGGGGATAGACTTTCATATCATAAACACAATATTTTATGATACCTGGTCGATCTATAAATACTTCATGGTATCTGGATAGCAATTTTATAAATTGTCCAGCCTGTGAAGCGTCAAAACAAGTTGCCTCTTTCACCTTCTCCTCTATTGTTGCATCAATGTCACTCACGGTACTGGGTGCATCATTGTTTCGGTTAGTATGACACTTTTGTGAGTGTTCATACTCTAACACCAACAATTTTTATTTGCTGTCAGATACATCTAATCTTGTCAGTAGAAGGCTTGCACCGAACTCCCAATTCAGCTTCAGCGGTATTGGTCGCAGCCAGTACTTAAGTACACATGTTCCACAGGTGATATCTATTATAGCCTCTCTGTCCCGTGGAAACACAAGACCGAGTAACACCGATATTGTAACTTTTCTGTTAATAGGAACGTGCATATAACGCCATCATTTCCAAAGGAAACCTCAACCTGTGTCTGGTACTTCATAATTTGTGCCTTATCGCCCAGTGCTCCTACAACTTTGCAATTCTGAGCAGGCAAAATCGGCAGTCTTTTTTATTTGCGTTACCCTCCTGAAAAATTGTGCGTTCATCACTGATACACTCGCAACGGTGTCGAGGAGAATAATGGTAGCTACTCCATTGATAGTTCCACTGATATTTGCCTGAATACTTTCCTTTTTTTCTTTATCAGCGACGGTAGATTCTTGCTAGAGTCCATCCTCTCGTCCTATTGACTCCATTCTTAGTCTCGATCTCGTGGCGAAGGCCTACAGAGACTGAAATTGGTTTGTTGACTTTGGTATATTCTGTTTCAGCTCTGAGGATACTCCACTATTTTCGCATTTTGTGGTTCTACAGTTGGAGGTGGTCTACTCGGGTTCCACCATTGTGGATACTGGTTATTCGGCATGCATATAGTCTATACGTAATTCACTGGCTGATCCGGATTCATAAAATTTTGTTTCAGCTGCCAATGACTTGGCCGTGGTTGTTGCCAATATATAGTGTCACCGCGCCTGTTTTTTGGTTTATCCTTGTACAGACTGTCTAATTTATTTTCATTCGTCTTTTACGATTAGAATTATTATTATTGTTGGCATTTTCATTACTATATTGCCTTTGATTACCATTCAGATGCTGGTAGTCATTGGTTTCCTGGTAAGTATTATTATTACAATAGTAATCAGATTTTTGGTTGTAACAACTTTTACTATTACTATACTTTCCATTGCCAAAGGTTTTATTTTTGTTTTTCTTGGGACTGCCTTCACCACTATTTCCATTGCTTCCATTCCAAGAACGTTTTCTGTTAGAACAGTTGGCACTATTTATCGTCAGAATTCTTTGTGGCATCTTCTTGTATTAAGTCTAATGAGTCTATCACAGATAAAAATTCCTTAAGATCAGTATCTGTGACGTTAAACAGTTTCTGTCTAATATCTATTGGCAATCTAGCCTTCAATACTTCACAGGTCCCGTGTGGTTACTGGTTCATCGCAGTACCTTGTCATATTAATATATTCCTCAAAGTATTTTCTCAAAGAGCCTGTCTACAGGTTATATATTGCTGCATTGTATACAATCTTTCTTAGTCGTTCTTGAGTTGACGCTGACCAGAACTGGCCGAGAAACGCCTTCTCAAATTCATTAAATGTTTTGCATGTTTCTGCTGCATTCAATGCCCATAGCAATCCATCACCTGAAATGTGTGAAACCACAAACTGGATTTTCTGTTCCTCCATCCAAGAGTTTGGAAGAACTCTTCTAAAGTTTCTAATAAAAATTATGGGATGAATATTCTTTTCACTCTCCTCGTTGAATACTTGGAATTGGCGGTGTTTAATCAAGCTCTCTTCATGCATTAAGGTACATAAGTGCATAGAGTTGTTGGCATTAGCAGGTGGTGTACTGACTTTATTGCAAGTACACTCTATTTCATAATTCAGGTTCTTGGTGAAACAAATTGCTGAGGTAATACAGATTGATTACAGAAACTTGGTCTATTATGCCCTGCAATAGAATGTGTTGGCAAATTTTCAATGATCTTTTGCCATTTAGTACCATCATCCACGTTGCTGTGTGCTGACATTGTTTCTATATTGTGCTTTTCAATGTTCAATGCCTTGGCTACTTCTGTTCGGACTTGCTTTTGTACTTCTGTGGTATCACTCTGTATTGACTCCACAGTAGTGCCGCTGCAATATTTCACTAAGATGGCAGCTAACATAAGGCAATCATTTATCGATTCTTCTTCAACCCCTATTTTACTACTAACAAATAATATATATTGAATCTTTATGTACCTTCACTATATGCATTAACACTTGTAAATATTTCTCAATGTCAATCACTTATTATTATTCAGCATCTACCAATAAACCACATAGTGCTAATGGCTGCACTCCTTTGTAGCTGATCAGAAAACTTAACATTTATATAGGTCGGGAATCATAATTGAATAAAAGTCCAAACAAAGAAGATTCATTTTAATGACACATAAACACTATTTTTCAAATATTAAATTAGTAACATAATACAGTTTTTTACAGATCTCTGTGTTACGAGACATCAATCACATCCCATCAGTACAACAGTTCGAACAAAAAGAAGGATTAATCTAGAAGAATCATAGAGAACAAAAGATTGAGAATTTCATTACCTTTTTCATTGTGTATTGTCTGAGATAAAAAGTTTTACAAAATATTAAATTATGTCATTGACAATAACTATTTAATATTTTGCTAACGATGAAGTTCTTTTTATAATAGCTTGAGAATGTTCATTCACATTCCACACTCAATGCTGTCATGAATATTATTCTGAATAAAATAATGGCATGGATATTACAATATTTCCATGAAACTTTAGAATCCCCGTATCTCTAAACTAGTTGAATGTGTCTTATGAGTAGATCTCTCTGACCCCTTCATTTTTAAGGTAAGGAAATTTAAACTTTCAATACTACAAGAAATACTTCGAAGCCTCATAATGAGTGTGATCCATACAGTAATGATGCCAAATTTAATGATTGTTAGGAAGTACTGTAGAAGAAAATAATGACTGAAATTATATGGTGAAATGACAGATCATGCAAAGAAAGTACATCTTTACCATGAAAAGTACATGGTAAGTCCATCACTTTTTGGTAGGTTTTGTCCCTTCCTCGTGATGTTTAGCTATGGAGGTTTCTTCATTCTTTTTGACTTGGATGTTGGTTCATTATGTGGTAAACTGGAATATAAATTTCTTACATGTTCACCACACAACTATTTAAGTTCTTGAATGTCTGCATATTTTATAAGATATTGGCAGGGGCTCTGAATATATACCCATATGATTAGTTATTTGCAAAGCAGTCTTGATTTATCTTACAAAAGTGGTCAATCGACAGGATTCTGCTCGCCAGTACCCCCAGATTAACAATAATTGTGCCTTACACAAACTTTCCTAGTAGTTACACTGTACACTGCTCTCCTCTAAAGCTTCCGTGGTTCTTATCAAGTCAACCACATACTTGGTTTGCAATTGTCAAACAAGAGCTCGCTACTAACTTATTTTCGACGATGCTGCAGGGGCACAACTTAGTGTTTCACATGGGGGAATATGCAAATACCATCAGTTTTGTTATTTTCTCACTACTATCCTTCAACAAGTTTCAAGCTGTCAAAGCTGTATTGCTCCAAAGACCTGGTTAATCACATGAGCAGCAAATCCAAAAAGCTATCTGCTATGAACAGCTGAATGGTAGGACGCCCTCACAGTTTTGGTGCCTCTTTCAAACATTTGTGAACCCTATATTAATACCTGACCTCACACTATGGACAATATAGACATGAAAACTACCTTATGAAATTCAAACATTTTTGATAGTGACGAACAAGAAGTTAAGTTGCAGTTAGCAGATCGTGTTTGCCTGTTGTAAGATGGCCACACACAGCACCCGGCATCCACAAACAGTACTTCCACTTGGCAACTGTTTGGTTTGTCGATGTCACTGTTGACTACTGAACACACATGATAACTTCCAATGCTTATCAATACACCATACATGGTGCAGCAGCAGCCATCTTACCCTTCCCTGCAGCAGGTCCTGCCCAGGCATGCCCCAAAATACCTGACACTACCAATGCAGGTCATCACCCTCTGGGGCCTAAGATACACTGTACCCAGCTGACAACAAGCTGCTGGACACCACCCACCTCTCAGAGTACAGACAGTGGTCAACAGATCACGCACAGCTGTTTATTCCAGTCACAGTTCAGTGAAATTGTGAGTAAATGTTTTCCGCCATGCGATCCATGACCTTCACTAGGCATAAGAGAATTCAATGCTGTTAAATCACACCATAGAACAACCAGTGTGAAACAAATGAGTTTGGTCCCACTGGCCATCAATGACAGTGATTGAACCTGTTTACTTGACCGGCTGCCAGCCACCATTTCCTGGTAGACTCTGGCTCTGTACTCAACACTACTCTGGTCCCCCTCTTACTATTCAACCTACCCAGATATTTTATTTCACTTCAAGGTGGCGAACGGATTGATCCGTACAACACATAGTACTACTGAACATAACATTGATTTTGGCAATGGACAGATGTTCAAGTGGACCTTCATTCAGATGGATGTGAGTGCACCACAGTTGTGTGTGTGTGTTTTTTTTTTTTTTTTTTTTTTTTTTTTGCTACTTTTATCTGTTCAGCAGTTACGTTCTTCACTCAATGAGCAACTAGAGACAACCAATAAATTGTGCTGTGCTGCCAGAGTTGAGTGTATTGTGTTACAAGTACAGAATTCATCATTAAAGACATCACCACACGAGTGATACACTTAACTAGCAGATGCCAAAAGCGAACTCCTGTCATTGTTATCTTAACATGCCACCAACCTGGATAGCCTAATTTCACAGGAATTCAAACCTCACAAATGTTTAACGTAACGTAGAAGACCTGCAAATCGAAGTACAGTACTTTATTCTTAATCCTGGGGATAACAGCAAATATGGTTCCCTTTATGAGTTACTGGCCCAGACTTTACTGAATTGGGACTTGATAGACACTTCTAAGAGTGTGAAAACTTACTACTTCCAGAGAGATGCTGTGAATACCATTCAGCACTGCATGAAAATGTTAGAATCATCGCAGTCAACTCTGCTTCCCACCGCGACTGTCTCCTTTCTGTGACGACATATCGTATATACATTAGTGACATTGGAATTTGTGACAGTGCAGTCAATGACAATGACTCCCTCTTGTGTGCATTTAGTATGACCCAGCCTTTAAGCCACTACAGCAATTAGGGTAGCTTGTCACCA
Source organism: Schistocerca cancellata (assembly GCF_023864275.1). NCBI lineage: Eukaryota > Metazoa > Arthropoda > Insecta > Orthoptera > Acrididae > Schistocerca > Schistocerca cancellata. The sequence continues at coordinate 196,955,677 of NC_064630.1, forward strand.
AATAGAAATCACTGAGGACCTCTTATCTCCTACAAGTCATGTACCTTCCCCCAGATACGTTACTGATAGTGAGAGCAGATCTGGATGAATTAGTAAGAGCATTATCTGTCCCTCAAACATGATGCTAAGCGTATCACATTACTATCACAGTTCATACTATACACTATCACTATAAGGAAACAACACAGAGTAAGAAACTCAATTGATCACGTTTGCAGTCGCACCTAACTAACCTAACAGGTGTAATGTAAACGGTGGAAGCAATCTTTGGTCTTGCCCCATTCTTTCTGTAAGAAGATAAGCTTAAAACATTCTTTCCGTTACCACTAACAGTGAAAACCTTTGCACTGCACTGACTTGGCAGGTTATTATAAAGTCATTTTAAATAGTTTGTAACTCAGATGACTGGGCATAAGAAGTACTATAAATTCATCCCATAATTAAATGGACTTGCCCCTTTTTTCCGCGTGGTCGTTATTGTTTGTTAAAAAAGGTATAAAGGTCCTGTGAATTGTTGAGTGTCAAGCTGTATTCAAGAAATTAAAGAAGGCACTATTAACTAGCCATGTAATAATTCTTCCAAATTGTGGAGAAGGACTTATCCTGTTCTGCGATGTGAGCATTAAGGCAGTCAGATCCGTTTTAAGTCAGGCAGTAAATGGGAAAGAATATCAAATAGCACATGCACCAAGACAGTTAAATGAAGCTGAGGAAAATTACTCAACCATAGAGAAGGATATGTTGAGCTTAACAAATGAATTCACTTACCTTTTGGTGTTACCTATATGGTAGAAAATTCATACTTACAATCGACAATTGTAACAGAGCTCTGTTACACTTCTAATATAACTTGTGGAGTACCCATTGCTCCTCAGAACACTTTCCAGGTGTTTCAACAAGAAAGAGGAAAGCCTTAAGGCTTCCCGTACTGCAGTGAACGACCGTTGCAGGTAGCAAGAGGAGAACCGCACCTGAAATGACCGAGGAGAAGCCCTCGGACGTTGGCGCGCCAGGTACATATAGTTTGCAGCCGTGAGCTCAGCTCCAGTTCACCACCGGCAATGGAGGGTGAAGCTTTGACACTACCAGGCACTCGTGCTGGCGTAACGTCAGTAAAATCATTAGATGAACGTCGGCCGAAGAACCTGAGACAGAAGCCAGCAGGCAGTGTGTCAACAAGTGGCCACGAAAGCCTTAACAATTTTGTATTACGCCTCTACGGGGAGGAGATTCGCAGATTGTACCGAGGCCTTGAACTACGACAGAAGAAGAAAGCGCAATTGATGTCCTCTATCGCCTTTCCGTCACGGTGCCGGGATGAAGGTGCTACACTGAAGTTCTTGAAATGTAAGCGCCTATTCAGCACCGCCCACGCACATCGCCTCTATGACAGAATGGAACGAGCTTTTCTTCTTGAGCAAATTCATACAACACGGATCAGGAACTTTTGGACATTTTCTATCAACTAAGTAGCAGAATGCATCGAGACGACTGGGACAAGATCGACAGCATCACTCAACAGGAGCACGCAGAACGAACTCGAGCGCTGCACCAAGCGACAGAAGAAAAAGTTTGAAAGATGTCGGAAGTAGACCGACAAGGCGATTCCCGATATGTCACACTCAGCCTCACTGAACGACAATTGATCGAAAAGGAAGTGTCTGTTCTTCAAAAGGAGGGAATTTCGCTATCATACCGAGAACTATACCTATGGAGGACATCATTGCCAACGCCGAAGCGGCCATTCGGACCCTTCCTTGTGAAAGGGCAGAGGAAATACGCACTGAAACAGCCAGGATACTGCGCCGAGCAAAACCACCAGCTTGCAACCTGAAGAAAGAAGAGCTACAAGCCATTAAGAATTTCAACGCCGACAAGAGTATATTGGTACTGCCTGCCGAGAAAGGGAATGCGCCCGTGGCAATAAGACCGAAGATTATGCGCAAAAGATCCGAGACCTATTAGATCCGACAACATCCCGAAAACTAAGCGCAGATCCAACGCAGCGTATCACACGGAATACAAATCGATTAATCAAGGCGTCTTCTCTGCCGGCGGACATACAGAGAAACCTGCACAACATAGAAGCCCTACCACCTCGGCTGTATGAATTATCCAAGATACATAAGAACAACGTTCCACTAAGATCAATTGTTAGCGCTCCTGGCTCACCGACATATAAACTGGCAAAACACTTGGCCTCTCTGCTCCAGCCACACGTGGGAAAGACCGAAACATACATTAAGGACTCAGGACATTTCATTGAGAAGCTGAAGAATCTGAAACTTGCACCAAACGACATCCTTGTCAGCTTCGATGTTGTTTCTTTGTTTACGAAAATGCCACTCAGTGACGCTCTGGAGCACATCGGTTCCATTTTCCCACAAGACATCACAAAGCTCTTCCATGCATGTCTCACCACGAGCTATTTCACGTGGAATGGCGATTTCTATGAACAGCTGGAAGGCGTCGCCGTGGGTAGTCCTCTTAGTCCAGTGGTGGCCAACTCCTTCATGGAACAATTCTTGGTGGCTTGCAAACCTAAGGTGTGGTACAGGTACGTCGATGATACCTTCGTTGTGTGGAGCTATGGTGAAGAGCAGCTCACTGACTTCCTAAGACATTTGAACAGCCTCCATGCCAACATAAAATTTACCATGGAAGTAGAGAAGGACAAAAAACTGGCATTTCTAGATGTGCTGGTCACAAGGGATGGTGAAATCCTGGGACACAGCGTATATCAAAAACCGACACCCACGGACCGATACCTGCACAAACTATCAAACCACCACCCGAGCCAGAAAAGAGGCATGATTAATACTCTCGTAATGCGGGCAGGGCGAATATGTGAGCCGCAGCACCTCAGACGCGAAATGCAACACCTGGCAAGTGTTCTGAGGAGCAATGGGTACTCCACAAGTTATATTAGAAGTGTAACAGAGCCAAACACTCGGCGAAGTAAGGAATCAGAAAAAGAAATATAGGGTACTGCCTTTCTGCCATAAATTCCCAGAGCGACGGACTGAATCCTTCGTATATTGCGCAAAAACGGCGTAAAGACGATTTTCAAACCGACAAGGAAGATCAAAGAGTGTCTTAGATCGGCAAAGGAGAAAAGGGACCCACTTGCAATGTCGGAAATGTTCCGTATACCATGCACATGCAGAAAAGTTTATAACGGAATGACTGGACGATCAATCAACACCAGGATCAAAGAACATAAGTGACATTGCAGGTTAGGGCAGGTGGAGAAATCGGCCGTGGCAGAGCACGCACTGAGTGAGACCGACCACGTAATAAAATTCGCTGACACGGAAGTTCTGGCTGTAGAGAAGCACTATCACACGCGCTTGTTCAGAGAAGCTGTAGAAATACAAAAACACGCGAACAGTTTCAAAAAGAAAGAGGAAAGCCTTAAGGCCCGTCCACACGCAACGATCTGTCTGCGCAAATGTCTGCGCACATCACATCTGCGCAGACAGATCGTTGCGTGTGGACAGAAGATTTGCACCAACCTGAGGTGTGTGCAAACCTGGAAGTTGGAGGTTTGAGCGAAACCTCTCAAATCTGTGGGTTCAAACCACATCTGCGCAGACAAGTTGGAGCGTGTGGACAGGAGATCGCCCAAATCTGGCGCGAAACAGCTATTTGCTCAGTCTAGTGTTTGTATTTGTGCGCACAGGGCATTAAAATGGCTGATACTCGTCAGTGTTCTCGAGAGTTTGTAAGTGAATTCATTGAAATATATAGAAACCACCCATGTTTGTGGAAGATTAAAAGTAAAGAATATAGTGACCGGTGACCGAGACAAAAAGACAGCAGCACACAATGCTCTAATTGAAAAAATTGCGTGCAGTTGACACCTCGGCAAACAGAGAAGCAGTAATAAAAAAAAACCTTGCGAACTGTTTACCGAAAAGAGTTATCCAAAGTTCAGAAATCTAGAAGATCTGGTGTAGGAATAGATCAAGTATACCAGCCAATGTTATGGTATTTTGATCTTCTTGGCTTTCTTAGTGATCAAGAAACGCCAAGACCAAGCAGGAGTACAATTGAAGATGAAATTGGAGTATCAATGTTACCGCCAGCCGTTCATGAGGGGAAATTGCCCTTCTCATACAAGTATTTTTTCTCATAATATGAAGGGTAACAAGCATTAAGAGATAATTATAAGTTTCGACATCGTTCCGCAAATAATCTCGCCAGTCGTTAGGTTCGCCCTGCAACTCTCGCAGTAAATTTACGTGAGAAAACTGCTTTCGCTTTAGCGGCCACTGTCTACACCATTTTGCCCGCTTACTCTGTTTCCTGCGGTTGGTCTGAATGTTTTTTGCAACACAAGTTGCGAACACAGACCACAACAGAACTTCCTCCATTTCTATATTTCAAAATAACTGAATTAAATTTTTGACGTTTACAGGGAGCGTGGTCGCTTGCCACTGATATTTCTTTTCTACACCGGCAGATGGCGGGCGAGTAGTAGATTGGGGTTTGTGTCGTGTGAACACACCACATTTGCAGCGATCTTTTGCATGTACAGACATCTGCGCCGATGTCTGCGCAGACAGATCGTTGCGTGTGGACCGGGCTTTAAGGTAAACGGATCCTGGCTTTCCGTACTGCAGCGAACGACCGTAGCAGGTAGCAATCATAGAGCAAATATCTCTGGAGTGAGCATTGCGTTCTGCGCATTTTGTCAACATTAAACCAGGGTTGTCACGCGTTTTCGGGAATTCGCTGTGCGTGTGTGCTTTCTGCAGCGCTTGAAGTTTATAATATCAAGAGTTTTTGTTGTGTTACACCGTTTGTTGGTAGTATAATAGGGGACTAATGCAGCAGGGGATACAACCCGTCGGCTTTGAACAATGACGTCACAAGTCGCCAGAGAGCGTGTATTACAGAGATGAAAGAGCTGAGGAAAATGTTGAGAAACAAAGGAATGCGAGAGAGATAAACATTGATCTTGTCAAAAGCATAAGTGTTTTTTGACTTTTTTAAAAAAAAAATCTCACGAGATAGAATAAACTGATCCTACTTTATTAAGCAATATCTTGTCAAAAGCCGAGAAGCGATTCTTCTTAGTGTTCTAGCTCCCTTCAGTACGTAATAAGAGTTTTTTGGCTTTTTTTAAAAAAATCTCATGATAGAATAAACTGATCCTACTTCATTAAGCAATCAGTAAAGAAACGAAACTAAAACATAACAGCAAAACGAAAATAAGACACTACAAATTTTCTATAACAAAAAATTAATAATCCACATTACCTCAATATCATTACGAAAAATATTAAGTACCGGCCGAATAAAAAACAAATAATTAAGTTAATTAAGTCACACGTTGAATGATGCACCCAATATCAAGCGATCGCTTTTAGATTTACATTCAATTATTTTAATGATAGTGCTTATTAGAACACAGAACTGATTTATTATCTATGCCTCGAAGTGAAGACATTACGATCTATGACTAAGGAATGACGTCATTGTTCAAAGCCGACGGGTTGTATCCCCTGCTGCACTAGACCCTATAATAGCGATGGTGAATTACTGTTGTTGCTACAGATGCAAAGAAAAATATGTGAAAGGAGGGATAGTAACTTTTCGTGGGTACATACCATGTAGCTCTAATTATAGTTATCATATTAGTAAGAGACCCTGTATATGTTTAAAAATTTCAAGATGCATTATAATTAAGGCTTGATTCAATAGGCCTATTTTTCTATGATTTTATGTCTATATTATAGATATTACGGCTCGTACGAAAGCTTACAAACAATCGCTTCCTCTCGTAAATTTGCTAGCGAAAGGGAATTGTTAGTTGTTTCAGCAAATACTATCCTCCATGCATTTATCAGTGACTTGTCGATTATGAATATAGATTACTCAGTCTACTACTATTTATTTAATAAACTGGGAGAAAGCACATAAAATGCGTTAAATAAATACTTCAAGAAAAATTGTAATTTAGGTCGCAAAAACGAGAAAATAAATATGCAGAAATATCAGAAGAAAAGGACAAATTAGCAAGGATATAATCGCTAATTGTGGAAAATTCGGTGTGTTTCGGACACTTACAAAAGTACTAGCGTACTGTCAAGTCGTTTTTCAAGACTATCACTGCAAAAATGTACGTCTGGCTCTGTAATACTATAAAGTGCTGTATCATACCGAAAACAACCAAAAATCGAGTGCATCTGAACTGTGACACCTATCGCAAGGATCAGGATGTAATATCACTTGCCCTTAAAAGTTACGTAGCTGGTTTATTCCCGGTATCAAATGAATACTGTTAAAATGTCTGCGCAACATATATAAATAGTCCACGACACGTACGAAAAGAATTCGTCTTTACTAGGGATGTAGTGACATTCTAAATATACAGAGCGCTATACGGACAAACACACGACGTCCCGAGAAGACGTGACCAGGCCGGCAATGTATGTTGACAGCACAAAATCTGTTCTGCGCAATGAACGCTCACTCCAGAGATATTTACTCTATGGAAGCAAGAGGAGAACCGCACCGGAAATGACCGAGGAGAAACCCTCGGACGTTGGCGCGCAGGGTACATATAGTCTGCGGCCACGAGCTCGGCTCCAGTTCACCACCGGCAATGGAAGGTGAAGCTTTGACAATGTCAGCCACTCGTGCTGGTGAAACGTCAGTAAAATCATTAGATGAACGTCGGCCGAAGAACCCGAGGCAGAAGCCAATAGGCAGGGTGTCAACAAGTGGCCACGAAAGCCTTCACAATTTTGTTTTCATGGCAACAATTCTATTTCAAGGACTTTAAGCTTGTTATTTGCATTAAATTTGTTTTTGAGAGGTTTCACGATAGACTATTTCCTGTGAAACATTTGTTTAACTTTTTATAGATGATTATAACAGAATATGTAACCTGTAAATCTCAAAAGTGCATCTTACGTATAAACAGAAGTGCTTCGTTGATAGATATTTACTGTCTAAAACCATTAATAGTTAGCAGCCTCAGGTTTGTGGGCCAGAAAGCACTTGCACACGCTCAGTCAGAATTTCTGCTGGTATAGTTTTCATGTTGGCATCAACTAATGTGATCCATGTTGGTGTATGTAGCTATGCAGGTTATAGCTCAGGAGCTAACAGCGATGTTAATTAAACGATATCGCCTGCAAGAAGACAGAGTGTAATTCTAAAATCATTGTACAATTATTAAAAATAATTTTAAAGTCCTTTCACCTTATGTCTCCCCACATGTGAAGGGCTTATTTCAGTAGTGGTACAAGTCCATTTTTGTTCATTCTGGGATACAGAGTCCTAAAGTTAAATGAGCGCTGAAAATCTGCAGTTGAGATACCAGAAATATTCAAGCATATGGCGTCTTGCTAGAGATGAACCTTTCTTTCTGTTGTTTCGACCATTAATTTCAGAAGCATTATAAACAGAGAAGTGGAGGTAATGGACTTGAACCACTATCGAAATAAGCCCTTCATGTAAAAGTTACATAAGCAAATGTGAGATGACATGGAAGCTTGCATTAAGGTCGATTCGCACTTGGTGGAATGGAATGGGACAGAACATCAAAACATCCCACAATACATTTTAAATGATACTCTTCACACAGGCCTTCAAAGGAATGGGATGTGATGGTGTGAAATGTCAAGGTCAAAGTACTGCTAGATGTAATAAACAAATGTGAATGAGGGTCTTATTTGGGGGGCAGGTGGTTATATATGTGAATCAGCTGGTTAGCACTTCTCTAACAGCAGCACTCTCAACACAGAAGTTGGAGCTGCCGAGCATTGTCACCAGGTAGTGGGGACTTAATCTGTTCCATATTTCTTGTTTAGCCAGTTCCTCCAGAAGCGCTAGTGGACGCACAAGATGGCGTAAGTTTGGTTTTCAGGAATGCTGGCTAGCATAGTTCATAGCATCAGCCTACTGAATCAGTATTCTTTTTCCCTGAATATACTCTCTGGCTCAATGGCATTTGGTTTTCAGGAGGACTGCACTTCCCTTTCTATGACTGTGTATTGTTGCAGGAATAGCTCACTGCCCATGGTGAACCCATGGTGCAATATTTCTCCCTCCTTTGAGAAATCCAGTACCAGATTGTCACCTGTTTACATTCTTGGATAAAAGAATCTTAACTGTGTTTCACACGTTGACATAAAAAATACAATGTTCTCGAGTTTTCCTTACTCTAATTTAATATAAACTATGTGGTTCGTTGGGGTTCTATTAAACAAAAGGATTTTGCCTAAAATTAAACTAGTCTGTTGGGAGCCCGTGCAATGGGAACTCAACACGAAGTCAGTTTTCCATTTAAAGTAGATAAAGTTGGCACAAAAGAGAGTTAGAAGCACAACTGCACCAGAAACTGGGACACTCACGGTTAGGATTTTATCACAGTGTTTATCACGATAATGTCATACAAGCTAGATCACCTGCTGAACGGTAATGCGACCTTTCATCATTTGTATAAGTCCATCTACCGAATGGAAAATGTCAGGTTTTAAGGTGTTGCTTAGGTAGATAAGGTTCTGAGTTGGCAACACGTTGGCAATGGGTTTTCTGGCTAATATAATGAGGGCTGTGTCAAATTCATTACAAGGATCCCAGTGACAATAGCTGGCAGATGAAAGGGAGTTCTTGCTATGCCACAGGTAGTACCATTAAGCAATAAAATACTACCTTGCAATTCCCTTGAGTCGACCTGTTTTAATTACTACTTCTACTGTGAACACGGGATAAAACTAATGCATATCGACCCTTTGGCAGCAGGACATGCCTGTAAATAATTCAGCATCCATTTCACCTAAGAATAACTGTGTCCCATATGCTTCATGTCAATCTGGACCATCCTGCTTCGTAAATAGTGAGTCTTTCTACTTGACATTGTTGGAGGTCATCCACTGACATCAATCCATGGCTTCCCCTGTCCTCAGAGGCCAACTTTATTTCTCAAATTTTTATTTGTATGTATTTATCCAGAGCTTCTGATTTTTACCTTATTGGTAACATTTGGGGGAAAATATCTTTCTCCCCCCCCCCCCCCAAATTACTTCCACATCTTTAATTGCACATATTTATGCAGAGCTTCCCATTTTTGCCTCAGTGTTTATGCCAGCTGAGAGAAAGGAATCCTTGTCACTCTCCCTCCCTCCCTCTATGAACACTATGCTATCCACCAACCCCAACACCAAAAACATATTATCAAATGAAAACACAAATTTTGCTACTTAACACAATGTAATAACTTTGTAAAAACAAGACAAAGATACAAACATGATACAACTTACTAAAGCGTTCCTATAGATATTCTGCAAGCGTTGGATGTCTCTGGTAATCATTAAAGCGGTACTTGTTTGTGGTTCTAATTGGTACATTGTGCAGATGACAAACAATTCTTCACATACTGCTCAATGTCCCATCTTCATGTCCTCCACCATTATCATTCAACAAAAATTGCCAAAACCTTCTGAAATACCGCCAGGTGTTGTTGTTCACATACATGACAAAGATTAGATGGACGAGCCTGGTACGAAATTATGAATTAACAAAGTGTGGGAGAGAAGGAAAGGTGTTTTATTGCAGAAGGGTTCTCTTCTTGCGCAAGCTCAGTTTAGCAGTCATTTGAAAAATCATATGAAAGAGAAATTGAGACAGGGAAATACAGAATTTTCTGTTATTCCAGGAGGACTTACTTCACAATTGAAACCTCTTGATATCTCGATAAATAAACCATTTATTGTGTATATGAGAGAAGAATGGAAGAAATGGATGATGGATGAAACCCACCATGATTTCAGCCAAAGGTAACTTTAAAACGGCTTACAATCAAACAAGTGTGTCAGTGGACAAAACCGTCGTAGTCTAGAGTGGAAAGATACATTATTGTTAAATCTTTCAAGAAGTGTGGCATAAGCAACGCTCCTGATGGCAGTCTTCACTGCCATCAGGAGCGTTGCTTATGCCACACTTAATATGCCACACATATTATATATGAAGAGGTCAACGATGACGACGAAGTGGAAGAAGAAGAAAAAGAAGAAAGTTCTGATGATGATTTTCAGGGATTTTAAAGGTAAGTTCGGTTTTATAAACCTCGAACTTTTTTAGTCTGGCTTTGTAGTCAAATAATAAATGTTATTTTAAGAAAATGGTTATAGTCCATAGCGTCTTGCAGTCTTTAAAATACACTCCTGGAAATTGAAATAAGAACACCGTGAATTCATTGTCCCAGGAAGGGGAAACTTTATTGACACATTCCTGGGGTCAGATACATCACATGATCACACTGACAGAACCACAGGCACATAGACACAGGCAACAGAGCATGCACAATGTCGGCACTAGTACAGTGTATATCCACCTTTCGCAGCAATGCAGGCTGCTATTCTCCCATGGAGACGATCGTAGAGATGCTGGATGTAGTCCTGTGGAATGGCTTGCCATGCCATTTCCACCTGGCGCCTCAGTTGGACCAGCGTTCGTGCTGGACGTGCAGACCGCGTGAGACGACGCTTCATCCAGTCCCAAACATGCTCAATGGGGGACAGATCCGGAGATCTTGCTGGCCAGGGTAGTTGACTTACACCTTCTAGAGCACGTTGGGTGGCACGGGATACATGCGGACGTGCATTGTCCTGTTGGAACAGCAAGTTCCCTTGCCGGTCTAGGAATGGTAGAACGATGGGTTCGATGACGGTTTGGATGTACCGTGCACTATTCAGTGTCCCCTCGACGATCACCAGTGGTGTACGGCCAGTGTAGGAGATCGCTCCCCACACCATGATGCCGGGTGCTGGCCCTGTGTGCCTTGGTCGTATGCAGTCCTGATTGTGGCGCTCACCTGCACGGCGCCAAACACGCATACGACCATCATTGGCACCAAGGCAGAAGCGACTCTCATCGCTGAAGACGACACGTCTCCATTCGTCCCTCCATTCACGCCTGTCGCGACACCACTGGAGGCGGGCTGCACGATGTTGGGGCGTGAGCGGAAGACGGCCTAACGGTGTGCGGGACCGTAGCCCAGCTTCATGGAGACGGTTGCGAATGGTCCTCGCCGATACCCCAGGAGCAACAGTGTCCCTAATTTGCTGGGAAGTGGCGGTGCGGTCCCCTACGGCACTGTGTAGGATCCTACAGTCTTGGTGTGCATCCGTGCGTCGCTGCGGTCCGGTCCCAGGTCGACGGGCACGTGCACCTTCCGCCGACCACTGGCGACAACATCGATGTACTGTGGAGACCTCACGCCCCACGTGTTGAGCAATTCGGCGGTACGTCCACCCGGCCTCCCGCATGCCCACTATACGCCCTCGCTCAAAGTCCGTCAACTGCACATACGGTTCACGTCCACGCTGTCGCGGCATGCTACCAGTGTTAAAGACTGCGATGGAGCTCCGTATGCCACGGCAAACTGGCTGACACTGACGGCGGCGGTGCACAAATGCTGCGCAGCTAGCGCCATTCGACGGCCAACACCACGGTTCCTGGTGTGTCCGCTGTGCCGTGCGTGTGATCATTGCTTGTACAGCCCTCTCGCAGTGTCTGGAGCAAGTATGGTGGGTCTGACACACCACTGTCAATGTGTTCTTTTTTCCATTTCCAGGAGTGTATGTATTAAAAAGGGCATTGACAGCCCTCATGTATCCAAGAAGAAATGTGTGTAATATTGTTCATATTGTATGTCTATTGTCTGCAGTGCTATTGTTTTCTTATTTTCTTTGAAGCTTTGAATGTAATAGTTTATGTCTTGTATTTATTTTGTTTACAGTATTATTTGTTTTTCTTCTCTTTTTACCCATGTAATATTGTATTCATAGACTTATCCTACATTACAGTACATTCTTTGCAAAAATTGTAAATTACAGGTCCAAATACAAATCAAACCAAATAAGATCAAATCCTGAAAGTAAATATTAATACGGTACGATAGACGTATATTTAGTGATAACCATTCGAGGCGAATGTAATAAAATATTGACTTCTGTATCTTTTAGACACGTTCGTATAATCTAATAAATCCTTACATCATTCGCACTTTATAGGACAGTTATGAATGTTGACAACAGAATCTTCAGCTGTTTCGACTTGTGATATAATGTCGTTTGCTGAAAAAAAAAAAAGATGAGGCTGCATGTGCAAGTTTTTATTGCATGAGGTGGTCCACCTTAAAGTTCAGAGATCCCTGTCTACTCCATTGAAAAAGTATTTCTGTGCTGAGATATATGCCATCTTTGACTTGCCGATCATCTGGTCGCAAGTCAAAACATGGAATTTCACGAGCAAGTGCAAGTGTATTGTTGGCCTTGACAGGTGATAATAATTTGTGGCGGTCCGGCTATGAGCAGTCAAAATGTGCGATTTATGACGTAAAATTAAGACCATGATAAAAAATTTGTGACTGATGCCGCGTTTAAGAAAAAGACTCTGATAAACAATACTCTCGTGACCTTTAAATCGTAGAACGTAAGTTCTATACGTACCTCATAAAAGTTAAGGATTGTCAGACATTATTGGAAGTGGTGTTTAAATTAGAACATAAGTGGAGAAATATCTAGTGAACATTTTTCGTTGTTAATATTTCAGATGAGATGGAACCGGCACTTCGTGGTGTATTAACTAGCGAGTGTGAAGAACGGTGAAACACTGTTGTGATACTGTCATGTTAGGAGAATATGAAAACGGATAGGCGTAAAATGGTATCGATGGAGTCACAGCAATTCATAAGGACGATTGAGTGGGAAATGATGGACAAAAAGAAGTTTGTCCCTTTGAGTATGTTGAGTTCATTCTCCATTAGATGCTTCCTGTACCCACTAACAGTAATCAAAACTAGACTTCAGGTACAACGACACGATCAGATGTACACAGGTGAGAGTAACGACGTTTTTGGTCTACAACACTGGAGAGAAATTTCCATGTATGCTGTTTCAATGCTATCACAATTATTGGTACTACTGGGTAATCCCTTTACTATTCTATAACTCAGTAATCCTTACAAAGCATCACTGTTATGTTACATATTTTATGTATGTTATGAGTTTCTTAGTACAGAGTTTCTGTCTTGGCCCAAGAAATATTTCTGCCTGGCATATGCAGTCTGAACTGTTACTGTCATCATTTGCAACATTGTTATAAGTGAAGTAGGAAACATATAGAATAGATGTTTTGCTACTAAATCTTTCATCAGCTTGAAATAATTACGTAAAATGTTTGGTACAATAAATGCTAGTTACAATCTCTGTTGATTGTGATATATATTTTCATGAAGTTAAAGTGGATCTCTTTTGTGCTCTTTGTGACAGGCTAACAATGTATAGCATCTGTATTATTTTTTTAAGTTTCTGTGAATATTGCATCTATAACGTAATGGAATTAGTAGGTTATGGCTGAAGAGCGTTTTATAAAATGCGTGCTATTAGTGTTAATCTATGGTTGGTTCTTCTAAAGAATGCTGTTGTGTTCCATGAAGTTACTAAGATTTCTGCTATTTTGTAGGTAAGTTGTATGAGCAATGTATGGTTGTTATGGGAACAAAATCTTTGCATCAAACATGGATCTTGTCCTCTGGCGGTTTCAGGCGCATGTTCTAAGAATCTCAAAAGTATAGAGTTCCTTTGTAAAAGAGTTCAAGCTTGATTTGAAAGAAAATCTTTCAAGTAGTCTTTTTAGAGTACAGCATTGTGTAGTGTAACGAAGATTTAGAGGCTTATCAGCTGCCATAAATTCCCTTGCATCAGCTGTTGTATCACTTTGCAGTTAACTGTCTATACTATTCTGAAAGTCTTGGAATTATTAAAATTTTTTTTTTCGTAAGTCATGTTGTCAGTAGACCTCATGGCCTCTGCTATCATTTTTACAGATTTCTTCATGTTTGGACCATGACAGTTCAGCAGTGTATGGGTTAATTACTTCTTTTATGTATTGTGGATCCTTTCCAGATAGCTTTTACTATGAGGAAGCTAAACAATGTGACAGTATGGGAACGACTTCAGTAAATACACCTGCTAACAAAGATACAAATGATGCGAAAGATTTCTCTCCAGAAATAAAATGAAACTAAAGGTATGACCATGGGAAGTAGGAGGTTTTGGCCAGGGACAGCATAAATATACAACAATAAGAATGTCACCATGAAAAAATAAAGAAAATCCTCTAAAAGAAACTTAACAAAAAATACAAAAACCCACAATGGGAATTGAATATTTCATTTGACCTATGTAGCTCAAACAAAAACTGCAATACCAGACACTTTATCCGCACTCTAAATGCGCGTTCAGTGACCCTCCCCTCCACCCGATCATGAACAACTAGTGAAATTTACACTGTATTTTATAGACTATAAAACATACCTTTTTCTTTGAAACATTGCCTCCAAAATTCAAATGCATCTTATACTCAAAATTAATATGAAAATGTCCAGTGTTTGATTCAAAATTCCCACCAGTCTTAGAAATGGCCATATATTTGATGCTGCGGGATGGGAAACCTATTTCTATCTGGCAACAATAGATTCAACTGGGAGCAGCAGTCCACCAATGCCACAAACATGAATTTGCAGGGATTCACAAGCTTGCTAATACTGTCTCCCTGTCACCCTACCATCACAAATCCAGAACACTGTCTAGACTATGATGATGCATCACTGCTGTCTGCTGTGCCACTGAACGTGAACTGAAGGTGATTTGGGTTATTGGTAAAAGTAAAACACTGTTGTTAGCAGGTAGTTTCATAATGGGAAAAAAAATAAAAGGTACTCATATGTGGACTATAAATTGAAAATAGTAGCATCTGTGAAGAGGGCAGTGATGATGACAAAGAGGGAGGAGGAGGAGAAAAAGAAGAAGAAAAAGTGAGTTCAGATAGCGATTTTAAAGGTTAGTTTGGTTTATAAAATAAGGATCTTTTTAAGTCTGACTTTGCAGTCTAATAATAAAAATTGCAAAAATGTTATTTTTCTAAAGAAATTTGACTTAAAAATTACAGTACGCCTTATAATCCGTAAAATATGGTACAAAAAAAAAAAAGAAAACCTGACTACTAACGAGACTACAAATTAACAATTTCAAAGCAGAAAACAAATCAGTAGCCAATAACTAATGACATTAAAATAACTCACTGTCAAGGCAACAAAAACAAACTCCCGGAACATTGAGTAACACTCAGCACTAACTCCAATGCTGTACTAACACCACTCACAATCAGTTTAGAAGCATAAACGTCCCACACTAAGAGTGCACCACCACCTATTCCAACACACACTCTGCAGACACAACCCATTTCGTACATGCCATGCCTCAGTGATGTCACACAACGTATTTGTCTCACAGGTCCAAGCAGACAGGTGGAATCAGACCCTTTGGTTCGCACTTTTAACAAGCAGAACAAATGGTGGCAGCGTCATCTCTGCTTCTTTCAATGTTGTCAAGCAATCTGCATCAATTTCGGTTGAAGGCAAATAAATTTTGCCTTGATTGTAGGTTTGTATCAGCATGGTGGTTTTAGGTTGAAGAAAGGGATAAGTTAACATTGCGATACCACACCTATAGACTGATGTCGTTAATGTGGCAGAGATACATACCTTAAGAAGTGACAACACTTGACATCACTAACCTGAAAACATTAGCAAAATTTGCTAAACAACTGGCACTCACTGGGAACAGGGGTTTTTGGACTGGGAATATTCTTGATAATAAAGCCTTCAAACATATTAAAAACTTGACAGTATCAGACTGCAATGGGAGAATAAGGGGTTTTGATCATAGATATAAATGTAACCCATAGACCAATACAACCTGCACCATGCTGGCCACTTCAGAAAGCTTACTGGCAAGCCTTGACATCCAAAGCTACTTTTGAAATCAGTCAAGAGTGCATAAGAACAGAAGTGTTGGGTCCCCGCATCTTATCGTCACAATTATGGGCTAAGCTCCAAACATTCGCAGCCACTGTAGTTCCTGGCATCTCTCTCTCTGACGACAACTGTACTGATCCCACAGTCATTACTGAGTGTGCCATGGCACACTTCGCCATAGTGTCTGCACGCAGGACCTACCATCCTAATTTCCTAACCTGGAAATGCCTGGCGGAGCAGGACTTTTTACCTGGCCATGCACAAGGCTTTAAATTGTACAACGTTCCGTTTTAGCGAAAGCAAGTTCTGCAGCTCTTTAGCAGAGGGTCGAGACATGGCTCATGTACCTGATAAAATCCATAATAAAGTGCTTAAACACATTTAACCTAACCTAACCTAAACAATGAGAGTGTGAACTGCATCTTCAGGTTTTACAATCGTATTTAGCAGGAAGGGGTATTTCCTCTCAGTGGTAGCAGGGTGTTGTTATTCCTATCCTGAAATTGAGAAAAGACCCTCAAGTTTTGACTAATTATTGGTCAATCTCAATAATGGATGAGCTGCGTAAATTATTTGAAAGAATGGTCAACCAACAACTGTGTTGGCGCATGATGTGCCAGAGGATATACATTGCAATTTCAAGTGGCTTTTGGGCATTCCGGTACACCAGAGACCAACCGATTCATCTGGAATCTGCAATGTGCAGTGCTTTCCCACATTGCCAACAACTAACTGCTGTGTTCTTTGACCTACAGAAGGCGCACATTACGACCTGGCCTCAAAATGTGCTGTCTGAGCTACGGGAGTGGGGCTTTCAGTGCTGTTTGCACATTTTTCTCCAGAATTTTCTATCCCTCCAATGATTTCGAATCTGGATAGACTCGAGCCTCAGCAACCAATATATACAGGAAATTGGGGTCCCTCAGTGATCGTCTCTGCAGTCAGCAGTATTGAGAGTGCAGAGGGACCTATGGTGTCACTGTATGTGGGCAAGCTTTGCCTGCATTACAGCTTTCCATTATTGTGGACTGCATAGTACCAAATTCAGGGGGCCTTACAGAAAATATTTAATTGGGCCCTGAAGCACGGGTATCTGTTTTCTCCTCCGAAAATTCATGTTCTGCATGTTTGTCGACTCGGGACTGTGCGTCAGCTGCTAGAACTTTATCTTGGTTATTAGAAGTCATTGGATCCTTCAGATTTTTAAGACTTATTTTTTACTGTAAATTAACATGGTTACCATCATACCTGTCAGCTCAAGGCAAATTGTGAAAGGAAACTTAATACCCTTGGGGTCCTCAGCAGCACCTCCTCGGGCTCAGACCACACAGTTCTTCCGTGTTACGAAACTTTGATTTCATTCTGACCAGAGTATGTATGTGCTGCTTACAGGTTGCACCACCATCAGTACTGAGCTTGTCAGGCCTGTTCTACCACACTAGTGTGTGTTTGGCAGCTGGAGCCTTCTGTACATGCCTTGTAGGTAGCCTCCTGCTGGAAGCTGGTGTTGCACTGCTTAGGGGCAGACACCAGCAACTCTTGGTGAAGTATGTGGTCAGTCTGTAAGGTGTCTACACATCTGTGCTACTCAAATCTGTTTCACACCAATAGTTCAGACTGTTTACGAATCACCCAAAAATAGGCAGACCAACTTTGATATGATTGACAGCTCTATGCAAGGACTTCCAACTGCTCCCTTTTCTCTGTATTCATGGAGATCCCTCTCGGCATCCCTCATGGTATATGCCCAGCCCTAAGATTTGAACAGACCTGTTTTGTCATCCTAAGAAAAATGCTGATCCCACCAGTCTCAGGCAGCTCTTTTGTTTTGTTCTGCCTGACTACCCAAATTCAACAAGCATTTACACGGACGGACTGAAAGTCAATGATAGAGTCGGTGTTGTTTTTACACACTCAAGCGGGCACGAGAAGTATTCTCTGCAGAGTGCATGAAGTGTACAAACTGCAGAGTTGTTAGCCATCTCACAGGCCCTGCAGTGCATTAAAACTCTCATCACAAAGGACTTCCTGTTTCATAGCACTCCATGAGTTGCTTACAAGGCATATCTCAGTGCTACCTCAAAACTTTGTGATCATTAACATCCTAGACCTATTAATTGACCTCTGCAGTCCAGAATGGTAGTAACATTTACCCAAGTCATGTGGATACTGTGGGAAATGAACTTGTTGTAAAACTGTTAAGGAAATGTCCACAGGAGACAAACTTGAGTACCAGGCACAGACTTATGATTACAACTGTGACATCAAATTTTGAAAACCTGGAATATGGAATGGCAGGCTACCATGACCTTCAACAAGCTCAGAGCTATCGACAAGAAACAAAGGTATGGCATACTTCTCTCGCATCCTCTTGGAAAAATGCCATTGTACTGTGCTGACTGATAATTGGGCACACGAACACGAAGCTTACCCATGAGTTCCTTTGTGTTGAGCCCCCCCCCCCCGAATGCAATTGTGGTACTCATCTCACGATTGCCCATATTCTCACATTGTGTGTGCCCTGCTGGCTCATCTGAGATGAGCAATCAACTCATCAACCTTACCATCTCAGATACTTCCAGACAATGGCTTAAGAGGTATCATAGTGGTAAGTATACCAAGAGAGAGTGAATTTATAACAAAACTTAATTCACATCCATGTTCAGTGTCACTAGTGGTTTTGTAGGCAACATGCCTCGCTGTGGCGTGTGTCATGTATAGTCTCAGGCTACTTTCTCCCTTTCCACTATCATGCATTTTAAAACTTCTGTGTTAGTATTTTATTTATCTAATTGTTTAAGCTAACTAGCTGTCTAGCTTATACAGTCTGCATTTTCTAACCCTATTTTAGTTTCTCGTGCCATTTTAGTTTTACTGGATATGATGATCCTTCTTGATGTATTCTTCAGTGACTAGCAACAGTTTTTAGCTGCCTGGATTTTTTATCACTTTTATCTGGCTAAAGTTACTGTCAGGTACATGTTCAACTACAATGATAAGCTCATAAATCCTAGAGCTGACAAATCTTGTCTCATTTCGTAGCTTCTTTATGTCACTTTTCTGTGAATTGAGAGGCTGACAACCAAGTAGTTTAGTCCTTTTAAATCTGTAATCGCCACCACCACCACAGGTTTACAAGCACATTTTAGTGCCACCTGTTGTACCTTGCCCTTGGTAGTCCTCTCAGTATGCTGAATGAGACTCGCCGCTGTGATCTAGTGGAATTTCGATGAGACTTGTGTGGTAGTTTCACTTTTGTATCATATTGTCCATATGGAATTAAATATCAATGAATTTTTATTGTGCTCGTCCCTTTGAAGAGTTTACTGGCCTGCCTATGCCTTCAAATCACCCAGAAAAGACACCCACTAGATGGTGCAGGATTTGTCTCCTGCAATTACAGGTGTGCAGAAGCAATAGTAGATTTTCTACTGGTCACCCTAAGTGGCAGCCTGTACTTTGCTGTTCTGATGAAATAGCAGTAGCCATTAGAGAACATTGAAGAATGCTACAATGCCACAGACACCCTTCCTCTATGAGCAGCTAATTAAATCTTGTAATGTTCCCAGTACCTGTACAGCACTCAGTTATTTATTTTGAAATCTCTCATCTGAACATTGTGAAATATGCTGAAAACTGAATGTAAAAAGTTTATTGCCAAATGACACATACCGCACAGTAGTTAAATTACAGTGGTTCCTTTCCACTTCATCTGAACTTTGAAGATATTGATGGCTAGGTCCAGTTGTTCAGTACAGTTTATAAAAGTAAAGAGAATTGCACTTATTCTTTTATGATCTTATCCACACGATAATTCACACAGTGGTAGTATATCATTGTAGTAAACACATGGATCATGGGGTCCCGTTGTTCGATTCCCAGCCAGGTTGGGGATTTTCTCTGCCTGGGGACTGGGTATTTGTGTTGTCACCATCGTAGCCATCATCATCATCATTATTTGTGATGTTGGCTAGATTGGCCTATGTAAAAAATTGGGCTGTGTAAAAATTGGGACTTTGTACGGATGCCGATGACCGCACATTGAGTGCTCCACAAACCAGTCATCATCCTCATCATCGAAGTAAACACAGTGCACATGTTATTGTCATGTAGATATTCGATAACATAATTGAAACATCCAATAAGTAGGTTTTATGAAACAATCACGCTTCAGTATTGCGTGATTACTTTCACTGCAGTGATTTGGAGGTACATAGATGTTACATGGTTACTTGGCATTTGCAGACTTTTATTAGTGTGTTAAACAAAAAAGTGAAGCAGTTGCTATCCGTGCACAGGCTCTTTAATCTATCTGACATAAAGGTGTTGTGTTGGATAGCACACCCTGAACTTTGACGTGAGATGATAACATTATGGCTGTCTCATGCAGACTGGCTATTTTGGGCTATTTAGAGACTGGTGTACAGATATTTATTAATCTTAGAAAGTACATCCTCTACTGGGCAAGTTAGATTTAGCTGTTTTGAATAAACTATGAACTTCAACAGTTGTTCGGTTTATGGAAAGTACTAAATGTTAGTAAATTAAAGAAGTACACGGAACTATCTTGTGCTTCCAAGTTGGGAGTATTATACTTAGGAATGTGGAATCTAACTTGAAATTGGTTTTACATTGCACTAAATTATGCAAAGTCTTAATTAGGAGGGACATTACATGATTCAGAAAAATATAGCAACAAAAATGTTGTCAAAAGTGCAGAATCGAACAAGCACAAGAGCAAAACTAGCAATTGAAAATTTTTAACGTGTGAACTTTCAGGGTCAATTTTCTCGTAAGTTAATGAGCTTCAGGTAATTGAAAGTATGAAAGATTGGGATGAATGCTCTCGAATGAATGGTAACATCTTCAGATTCTGCCAATTGGCTCAAAATTTTTTTATATCATATATTGTAGTAGAAATTTCAAATAGGCATAACTTTTAATTAATCAAGTGTCTACTAAGACTAATTGCATCACTGAAATCACCATGTTCAATATAACAACTGAGTAATAAATTTAAAGGGAACTTTGCCTAAATAACAGTTTGAAATATTCAAGTATATACTAAATATTTTGTGTGCAGTTGTATTGAAAATAGAATGACAAATCGGGCAAGTACGTTGTTATTGACAGAAGTGGAAGACCTAACAGATCGAGAGTTTCCAGCATGCTATGTCTCAATCTAAGCAACTTGGAACAAAGGACAGTTTTTAATTTAAAAAAATTGAAAAGCAATGTTAACAACAGTATGTGCACATTAGTAAAACAAAGCATGATCAGTCTGTAGATTGTTTTGTACAGCACAGTGTGTTGCTGTGCATGGTCCTGATGGACGTGGTATGCTGTTGCTTTCCTCCGACATTTGAACTGACTTACCCAGCCAGTTATCGGGGGATGTATATGGTTTAACAAGGATTCCAAAGAGTGCATCCCCAATTTTTGACAAAAAACTCAACCAGACTATTTTACCTAATTTGTTAGGAAGATTAGTTAATAGGTGATTGTGGTGGTGCTAGGAATCCTATGACTACTTTCTCAATTCTGATACAGCTTAAGAGAATCTTGATATGCAGCTGACAATCTTCTGAGACTAATATACAGGCAGAGATGCCTTTGCATACTGATGATACCTAATTACCATACACTTTGATTTACAAAAAGCATTTTATAGTGCTGTCACATTTTGTCTACATTGCATGAGTGGCATTTTTTGGGCCTACCTACCCATTTGTCTATGGAACTTTTTTATCACTGATTTGTTTTGGGTATGACTTGGCACAACTCCTAGCACCAATTATCTCCAGGAGAACAAAGTCCCACATGGATAATTGCTGAGTGCTACCCTCTTTGATGTTGAAATCAATATTGTAACATTATGTGTTCATGGTCTCAACATCATTACATGCAGATGACTTCTGTATATATTATCATCACTCCACACTGTGGCATGGAAATTGGTACTGTTTTTCTTTTCTACGAAATCTTGTGTTGTGCATTTCTTCAGAATGTGGTATTCCCACTCTCATATTTACTTGGGAGATGAGCTGCTAGAAGTGGTTAACCAATACAAATTTTAAGGTTTATTGTTTAACAGTAAATTAACATGGACACCACACAGATGGCAACTAAAGGATAACAGAATTAGAAAACGAAATGTTCTCAGTTTTCTCAGCAATGCCTCTTAAGGAATTGAGCGGTTTTATTAAGATTTTATACAATGCTTACTTTATCTCGCGTGGCCTATGTACATACATGCAGGGCATTTGCTTTAACTTGGAGCAATTAAATATCTCCAAAAATGTGCGAAACACAAAAACAGTGTTCCAGATGAGAAGTTAATATTGTCAAAGGAGACATGTTTATGCTAAAACTGGCCACCTCCTAACACCCCCCCCCCCCCCTTTCCTTCCGTGCCCCATGGGGGTTCGACTTTTTATTTTCAATTGGGCACTCCACCCCAAATTTTTATTGCAGATTCGGCTTCGAAGCCCAAAAATATTTAAATTTTGTCTGAAACATTCTTTTCCATTTGTGATAGATGGCACTGTAATAGACAAAATTCTTTTTCTGGTTATTCCAATCAAGAACCAGCCACTTTGATTTCACATGACATTTGTGATAAAAATGTGAAATTTTTGGTTCTGAATAGATAATTAAGATAGTGTAGTACCTGTATTGTTCAGAATTATGATGCAATGTTCCTTCAGACATGAATACTTCTCCGAAGAAACATTGCATGTCTCTCCTGTACAGGAATATGAGGGTTACTCAAAAGAAACTGAACTTTTTTAAACTTTCTGAGCCTATTCACATTTTAAGCACAAGTTTTCAGTCCCCTTTAAAATTGTCTCCACTTGCACTAATACACTTGTCTAATCTTTAATTCCATTTTGAGAACACTGTTAAAATTCATGTTTTGTGATTCTTGACAGCACCTCCATTTTTTCCTTCACTTTAGCAACATCAGCAAAACATTTTCCTTTCGTGTCTCTTTTCACTCAAGAAAACAAAAGTCATACAGGGTAAGGTTGGGTGAGTAGGAGGGTGAGGAAACAGGGGTCAAACAATTTTTGGACAAGGCTATTTGAGCAGGGGCGTTGTCATGATGAAAAAACCAATCGCCTAACTGCCACAAATCAGGCCACTTCTATTGCACATTGTTGTTGAATCTTTTCAAAACTTCTGAGTAGAAAGCCTGGTTAACTTTCAGACCCTGTGGAACAAACTCTTGAGTGGACTACTCCAAGTCACTCTTGACAGCTCCACAATTTCTTCAGTGGTCCATCGTCTATCTTCATTGATGATTGTATGAATGTTTTCAGCATTTTCATGTGTTCAGCGAGTGGAAGGAAGACCGAATGAGGGTTGTTATCAACTGACATTTCACTAGTTTTGAAATGGGAAAACCACTCACACACTTTAATTTCTCCGTAGCATTGTCCTTGTACGCCGTTTTTAAAATTTCAAGAGTTTCTGTTCCAATTTTTCCAGGCAAAAAGCAGAATTCCACTGCTGCACGCTGTTCACAAAAATCGGCCATTGCAAAAATGGCAATTACAGAAAAGGGTTGTCACTATAAACACTGCTGAAACTAGTTCTGACCTCCTCCTTCAGTGATGTCACTCAGTTTACTGACTCTGGAATGTTCACTCTATGTGCTCCTAATGGCAGAATATGGAAACAAAAGCTCTGCCCACCAAAAACTTAGTTTGGTTTCTTTTGGGTACACCCTCTTAGATAATGGATGTACAAATGCAGATTGTACATATAGGGCTGATGGCATTTGGAAGTTTGGATCTGACCATGAAGTGTGCTTGGATAGCCTACTGGTAAGGTGACTGCTCACAAGAAGTGGGAAATCTGGGTTAGAGTCCCAGTCCAGCACATTTATTGATTGTCATCACTCCACTATACAGCTTATGGTTGTCCATATTCACAACTTCAAATGCACTGAAATGCCAAAGAAACTGGTATAGGCAAGCATATTCAAATACAGAGATACGTACACAGACAGAATACGACGCTGTGGTCGGTGATGCCTATGTAATACAACAAGTGTCTGGCACAGTTGTTAGCTCGGTTACTGCTGCTACAATGCAAGGTTATAAAGATTTAAGCGAGTCTGAATGTTGTTTTACAGTCGGTGTGTGAGCGATGGGGCACAGCATATCCGAGGTAGTGATACGAGTAATGGTATGAGTGTACAGTGAATATCAGGAATCCAGTAAAACATCAATTCTCTGACATCATTGCGACCAGAAAAAGATCATGCAAGAATAGGACCAATGATCGCTGAAGAGAATAGTATAATCATTCAAAGCATAAGGGCAGCCCTTCTGTGAATTGCTGCAGATTTTAATGGTGGGCCATCAACAAGTGTCACCGAGTGAACCATTCAACAAAACAGCATCGAGGTGGTGCCATTCTGGGGCGGACCCAGACTCTGTATTGATGGACAATAATGATTGACCTCATAGAGCAAGAACAGTTGATGTGTTCTTGGAAATGGAAGATAGTGCATGGCACGGCATGGCTCGGCATGGCACGGCACGGCTCGGCATGGCATGGCATGGCCTGCTCGCTCTTCAGATTTGAATCCCATAGAGCATGTCTGGGGTGCACCAGGAAGATGGATTGCATCACTTCAGTGTCCATCAACCACTCTCCAAGACTTGTGAGCAGCTCTCCAGGAAGAATGGGCACTATTGCCTCAACATGAGATTGATGATATCATTCACAGCATGCTCATTGTTGTCAGGCCTCTATTGCTGCCAGAGGTCATCACATCGCGTACTGAGCACATTAACCGGTTGTTGGAATGTGTGTGCAAATCTGTTAAGGTGGAAAAAATGAACATTTTTGTCTACCATTATGCACATTGCAGTTGTTTATGTTGTGTATTCCTTACATTGTTTCTACTGTACCATCACCTGTTTATACCGTTTTGTGGCAAAGTAAACACAATGTTGCAAAATTTCTGTTTGTTGCTTTAATTTTGGACACCAGTGTAGTTTATTAACCAGACAATTAATGTGTAACTGTAAAAGTTTTACTGTACAATCAAATTTGCAAAACTAAATTAAATTTTTAAAATTGGTGCAATGTTTGGAACATAAAACTTCAAATTTTTATTGCAAATGTAATGTAAACTCAAATGTGTCTATTCTTGATTGGAGTGCCTGGAAAAACTGAATTTTATTGATTACAGTGTCATTGATCATGAATGGAAAAAAAATTTAGTTAAATCCTAGGTATTTTTTGGGGGTAGAATAGACAACACACGCTAATGAATATGTGCAGCTGACAGCTATTATTTCCAGCTCTCCGACATACTGGAATTGAGTGGATTGGAAGCATTAGTCAAATGCTTCCATGAATCATGCCGGCCTTCAGAATTCATGATCTCTGGAGAGTAGTAGTCTCATAACCTTTCTTTGGACACTATATGACAAAGATATTTCAAACTTTGAACTGGTTGACAAACTGGCCAAGGACACAACTGCAAATAGAAACATTGTAACATGAAAGCACCAGGCACTTACGTTCAATAACATCTCAGACATCATAGTTTGAGGACCTGGGACACGGAGTGACAAAATGCTGCATACATCAGCAAGCCGTGATGATCAAGGAATCCTAACTGACCTAAAAAGTAAAATGAAATTGGGCATACCCCTATCTCAGATGCTAGCCAACAATGCAACAGCTGTGAGCACATTGTATGTTTTAAGAGTGTGGATCCTACAGTGAAATCTGAAGCCAGTACTCATTGCCCTAGGTTGGGGAGCGAGCACAGAGGTGGTACCATTTGCTGGTACCCTAGTTCTGATAGATCCTTAATTTCATTCTGTCGCTGAACTGATGTGTACTACTACGTTTTACTCCTTGACCTCGCACATGTATTCCTTTCCCTTTTATATGACCCTCACAGGGGCTTGGCTTTTGATTGCTGGGTAGGGGCTTGGTGACCCCGCATTCCTGAGCTGGGGACTGGTAAGTGCCACTAGTCCTTTGTTATTGTTAGCACTTTTCAGTGACCACTGTGTGGCGCAGCGGTGGAATGTTGTGTGTTTCGGAGAATGAGGGCCTTGGCTTCACCACCTGGACCATGAGGAAGATATGCACCTCTTTAAAAGAAAACGTCAACCTCAAAGTGTGCTATGTACTGATGAGGTGAATGGCCTTAAGTGACTACCTAGTTGAGGCTATGTTGCATAACACGCTTCACTTTAGTAAAGGCTTGGTTACCTGCTTCAATATAATGGAGAGGGGCCCCGAGGAGCAATGTGAAGAATGGAAAAATATTGGTATCGCGGAAGTGTAGAACTATATGAGGAGAGTCAGAGGCACATGGAAAAATCTGCAACATTTATTCTAATGTTTAGTACTCCAGACTTACCTGAACACACCCTTGCAGGCAGTATCTGTTCCAAGGTTCCTCCATTTGTTCCTAACCCAATGTGATGCTTCAGATGTCAAAGATTTGGCCATACCACTATGGGCTGTAGTGGGGCGGAGGTGGAAATTGTGGAGGCTCAGCTCACGAATCAGGCAGTTCTTGTACACTTCTTCTGAAATGTGTAAACTGTGGCGGGTATCACCTAGTGTGGAGCAGAAAGTGAGAGGTTTACAATGAGGAAAGGAAAATTCAGGGAGTTGAAAGTCAAGAGATGTGTACCCTCCATAAAGCTTTCAAAGCTATGCAGTCTCCTGTTTTTGGCATAGTCCATATCAATTCAGGCAGGCTAGGAAAAATCTTACCTTCATAGTATCAGATGTTACTGAATTTAGTATATGGTAACATGAAGGACTAAGTAAGGAACACACACATTTTTGTTTTCTCAATTTAAAAAAAAAAAATCTACTCCAAGATACAGCCCTCCAAAGATGACACTGTGCATACCATTTTGAAGATGCGAATTTTGGAAAAAAATTTAAATTTTAGATATTTTGTTGGTTCTTTTTTTATTTGAAAGATAATTGCTTTATAATTACAAGGAAATCCTCCATTTGGACTTATGTCAAAGTTCTTCTTCTTCTTCTTCTATTATTATTATTATTATTATTATTATTATTATTATTATTATTAGCTTTTACGGCCTCATTGGACCATTTGAGTCAATCATTTCCTAGTCCTCTTCTTCAGTAAGTGCATGTTTCATTCTTTCTTAACTGCCCAGTATTTTTTCATTCGTTCTGATCTTTCCGGTCTTTCCTCATCTGTAAATACCCTTTTCATTGTGTGTTGTTTGTCTACTTTGCTTTAAATCATATTTCCTTGTCTTTCAGTTTCTTTGAGATTTTCTGTCTTATTTTGCAGATCATCCAAGGTTATATCTAGTTCTCCCATATCCTCTTTAATTTCCTTGATCTGTCCTACTTGTTGCTTCAGATTCCACAGTTTCTGCATAATTTTTCTTGCTAATCTGGTTTCCGTTGTCCTCATTATGTGTCCAAAGAAAGAAATCCTCTTTTTACGTATAGTATCTATGATGGGCTCCGGTTCCCTGTACAGTACTTCATTTGGCACTATCCGCCATTGTCCTTCCTTATGGTATTTTTTATTTATGCATGTTCTAGCGATACTTCTCTCCACTTTTAGTATTTTGTTGACTCTGTTTCTCTGAGTGACTTTAAAAAGAGTCTCGCTTGTGTATGTTACCTCTGGCTGAACCACCGTCTTGTAGTGTTTTAATTTTGTTTGAATTGATAGACATTTCTTATTGTATGTAGACCATGTTAGTTTTTGAGCTTTTATCATTTTATTGCTTCTTTCTTGCCAAGCAGGTTTTTCTTCCAAGTTATATGTTATAATCTCTCTAAGATATTTAAATTGCTTAATTTTTCTGTTGTCATTATTAGCTCGTAATGCCAAGTTATCTGCAAATCCCAAACAATTTAGGTTTATATCATCATTTTTGTTTCCAATTGTTGTTTCTAGGATTCTCTTTGTATCATTCTCTCATCAATTATTCAAGAGCACAGTTGAAAAGCAGTGGTGATGGATCATTTCCTTGTCTTAACCCTATTTTAATCATAAATGGCTCAGACAGTTCTTTTCTAAGTTTTACTTTGGACTTGCTGTTTGTAAGGGTTAATTTTATCATTTTTATTAATTTGGGATGAAGTTCAAAATTTCTTAATATGTCTTGCATAGAAGATTTGTGGATGCAATCATAAACTTTTTGAAATTTACAAAGGTTATGACTAGTTGCTTCTGTCTCCTTTTGTAGGCATCCATTATTAATTTTCATGTGATGATCTGTTCTGGGCAGCTTCTCTAGGGTCTAAATCCTCCTTGATATTCTCCTAGCTCCTTTTCAAGTTGATCTTTACAACAATTGTAGAGAATTCTTGAAAATATTTTATATGTGCAATCCAATAGGGAAATCCCTCTGTAGTTGTCCAGATTTGATTTTTCTCCTTTTTTGTGTAATGGGTATATGATAGCTGTAGTCCAACGTTCTGGTAGCTCTTCTCCGATCCAGATTTTAACTATGCATTGATGTAATGATATCTTCACAGTTTCTGCTGCATATTTCCAGAGTTCTGCAAGTGTTTGATCTTCTCCACTTGCTTTGTAGTTCTGCAGCTCACTCAAAGCTTTGTAAACTTCCTGAATTGTCGGTAAGTTTATATTTTCTGGTGGGTTTTTTATTGGAGTTTCTGTGTTTATTTCAAGAAGCTCAGGAGAATCCTTGGAATTTAGTTGTTCGTTAAACTTTTCTGCTAAAATTTATGAATTTCTTTTATCACTATGGTCCATCTTATTGTTTTTATCTTTCAGAATTAGTGTTGGGATCATATCTTTTTTAGTCATCTTTCTTTGTTTTATGAGTTCCAAGTAAGATTCTTCTGTTTTTTGACTCTGATACCTTAACCAGGCTGTCTTACACTGTCTTATCACATTTGTCATTCCACCACTGGTGTTTTTTCCTTGTTCTTTTACTACAGCATTCTGAACTTTTTATAATTTCTGGATTTTTTTTTTTTTTTTTTTTTCAAAAGTGCCAAACCGTAAAATTTTGATTTTTTTTTTCTGTTGATTAGTACCTTACAGTTCTACATTCCCTGAAAAGAAGAGCTTCCACTTTTAGGTTGAACAGGTTTTATAAACAGTTGAAATTTTTGCCATGCATAAAACCTCATTTTTCAAGCATTTTAAATGGTTCATGATGTATGTAAAAGGTCAAAAGACTTAAAGGTTTCAGTTTATACAACTTCTGTGCACTATGTTTTTTTACTGAAATTAGCCAGTCAGTGAACTAAAAATGTGTTCCACTGCTTCAGAATCTTTCTTTGATATAAAGTGATGCCTTCCTGTTGAACATAGGAACTAGAGCACTTACAATCTTCAAAACATTGTTAACAGGAAGTGAGTACTGATGGCATTGTTACTGTCTTTCAGCTGGAAACATATATACAGCAGCTGGTCCATATGTGGTAGCATAAATTTTATTACAGTTTCGTTTAACTCCTAAGTGGTGTCTATAATCTTTGCAATCCACCAGTCACAATCATACACACATGCCACAAACATCCTCCTTCTCAGGTTGTGAATCTGAATATTATCCTACTGTTTCTGAGGTCAAAATGTTGATGGTGTCAGGACAGCAACCAGCCACAAATTTACTTTGAGTTCCTTTATTCAAAGGAAACCGTTACCGGTTTCGAATCGTTGCGATTCATCATCAGACAGTTTACATGCTTTCTTTCTGACATTTGGTTGGTTTTTTATAGATTAATTGTCGTGAGATGTCGGTTTCGAGTGATTGTTTCCATAACGTTCATCCAATCGATGTAAATGCATTTCCACTGCATCCTCGTTGTTGCACACGTAATAGTTTTCACTGTACACTGTACACTTTAGTGTACAGTGAAAATGCATTTACATCGATTGGATGAACGTTATGGAAACAATCACTCGAAACCGACGTCTCACGACAATTAATCTATAAAAAACCAACCAAATGTCAGAAAGAAAGCATGTAAACCGTCTGATGATGAATCGCAACGATTCGAAACCGGTAACGGTTTCCTTTGAATAAAGGAACTCAAAGTAAATTTGTGGCTGGTTGCTGTCCTGACACCATCAACATTTTGTCTTCAAAAACAGCCACGGTCTCCAACATGTCATCATATGACAAAATTGCATGTTTCTGAGGTGTTGGCCAAACGATCAAAATTTCTTCTTTCTTGCTCTTTAAAGTACGTGCAGTATGAATTCGCCCATCACTTTGAGTCCAAAAATGTGTCTTTTGAATTCCTTTCACAGGAGTAGTTTGTTTGGACCATTGTTCTTTTTTCTGCTCGCATAATTCTTTGATTTACTCTTTGGACAAAAGAATGAGGGCTGTGGGTGTATAAGATTTCACGACTCTTGTAAAGTCCTCAGCATTCTGAATTGCAGCTGTATTTGGTCTGGAAAGATTATGTTTTGTAGCATGGTGCTTCAGTAGGCCTCCTACACCATCACAGGACCCCTTCTTGTCACCAGTAGCACTGTATACCCAGTCAGTTGGCACGAGTGACTTACTCAATTCAAACAGCTGGTAATGATTTTTAAAATGACGAGGAGTGCCATCAGAAATAATGATCATCTTCTCTGCCTCTGTTTGCAGTTTAAGAATTTTGTGCATTGCCAGCAAAACATTTGCTGAGTCATATCCTGTGTCATTACTTATAAATGCAACACTTGTGGTCTTGCTTCGAGGAAAGGTCACTACTGTGAAAAATTGAAACCTGGTCATTACTCCAATGGTACCCTTGTAGTTCTTGTGGGAGAATTACAGACAAGTTCTCAGCAAAATCACAGTGAAGCACTAAATGTAGTTATTCAGCCTGTACACACCTTTTCACTTCTGCAATGTGTTGTTATTGCAATTTCTTCAGATGCTGGGGTGTTACTGCTTTTACTGACCTTTTGCCAAGTTCATCAATGAAACTGTCAAAGGCAACAGTATTTTTAATTAGTTTATTTTCCTCTCATGTCCTGTATGTAATTTCTTCAGAGTTATCTGCTATGTCTTCCAGGCCAAGTGTTTGTAAAGACAGTCCTCCCTTTCCAGGGCAGTCACCACATTCTTGAACAAACAAGTCACTCGCTTTATGTCACAGACAACTAATGACTTCACATGCCCAACCAAGGTGTCATGTGTCACGTGCTCCAGTAAGTTCTTCAAAGTTACCTCAAAAAGTTGAAAATTGGTGCTTCCCTGTGCTTTCTTGATGCGTAGAGCTTATGACTCGACTTCACTGACCGCAGTTTCTTAACAGGACTAACACCTACTTCTGTAATTGACTGATCCAGGGTATTTAATTCTTCCTCTATTGATGAAAATCTGCAGCATCTGCACCATGGGAGGCTTCACCTTGCTCAGATACTATCATCGTTGTTATTCTGTCAAAACATTGAAAACACAAAAAGTCCTCACTGGAAACATCTTCACTTTGGAACAATGTCTTCAAATGAGAACACTTATTCCCAACCTGCACGAAGTCTGTTTTTTTTGTTTGTCTTATATATCACTCTTGTATGGATATGCAAATAGCACACTTCACTCTCCTGTAGTCCCAGTCAGAAGACATTTCAAACAGTCCTTTTTTCAAAACACACTGCAACTATGTCAACTGGCAAATTATCCACAAAAACACAGAACTCACTGGATGGTCTCAGATTTCATAGACACCTCTTTAGTAAACAAATTAGCACTGAACAACTACAGTACAGAAACCTGCAATGATCAACCATGACAAAGAAACTGACAAGAAACTACAACAAAGTGTAAGAAATGTCTGCAACAATGAAAGTGAAAAGAAATGACTGCAACAAAGAAGGTGATAAGAAATAACTGCAACAAAGACAGTAGAAATAAACTTCGTAACAAAGAAACTAGTAAGAAACAACTTCAGTGAAGACATACATTACCCTTGAAAATTAAAAAAAAAAAAAAGATTTGTTTAAAATAAAACCTGTCCGACTTGAAAGTGGAAGCTCTCCTTTACAGAGAATGTAGTACTACATGACACTAATCAACAGAAAAATCTAACTTTTCTGGATTGCCATTTTTGAAAAAAATAAAAACTTTTCTGAAAATTATAAAAAAAATTCAAAAGGTGACAGTAAAAGAAGTTTGACAAATATGTCCAAACGGAGGGTACTATTGTAATCATAAAGCAAATATCTTTCAAATAAAAAAAAGTCTAACAAAAATCTAGAACTGTTACAGAGATACAGCACTTAAAAAAAATTTCCGAAATTCTTATCTTCAAAGTGGTGTTCACAGTGTCGTCTTTGGAGACCTGTATCTCAGAGCAGAAATCTTTTGTAGGGGAAAAAAAAAAAAAAATAATTACGTGTTTCTTACTTACTCCCGAATTTTAACATTTGCTAAATTCAATAACATCAGAGACTATGAAGGTAACACCAAAACCATTTGGTTTGTGTGCTTTGTGACCTTGAAAAAGCATACGGCTCTGCTTGGAGGTACAACATTCTTCAGCAACTTCTTGAATGGGGTTTACGTGGAATCTGCCACTTCTTATCCAATCCTTTATTGAGTACTGGTGTTTACGATATCACATTGGCGATGCCTTGTCTGACTGCTATGTTCAAGAGAGTGGAGGCCTCCAAGGCAGTAGGCATTTTCACATTGATAGCAATGGAATTTCCTCCGCAGTCAGGAGCCCTGTCAAATGCTTTTTGTTTATGAATGACTTCACAATCTTCTTCTATTCCTCCAAGCTTACAATGACAACAAGGCAACTGCAGCTGACTTTTAGGAGGCTGTAAACCTGGGCCAGGACAACTGGCTTTCAGTTCTCACCACAGAAGACTACATGTGTCAATTTTAACCCTGCTTGTTGAAGTATTAACCAACCAGTGCTCACAATGGGGGACAATGTTTTATGTTTTCAGGAAACTGCGCACTTTTTGGGTTTATTATTTAGCTCAAAATTAACTTGGCTCCCACACCTGAAAGACTTATCAATGAAGGAGTTTGAGTCATTGAATATTTTGAAATGCCTTAGTGTAAAAGCATGGGGAGCTGACAGGTCCTGCTTCCTACTGTTTTATAGGGTATTTGTTCACTCAAATTTGTATCATGGCAGCATGGTCTATGGATCAGCCATATTTCCTGCCTCAAGATGTTAGACACTGTCCACCATGAGAGCATTTCGACCGGAGCCTTTGGGACCAGTCCAGTTCAAAGTTTGTTTGCACAGGGTGGTGAATCACCACTCTCGATTCGGTGACATAGCCTTTTTTGGCTCGACAGGCTCTGAAAATCACAGCGTCACCTCAGTCATTGGCATTTATTGAAGTGGTCCAACCCAACTTTGATCGGCTGTTCAGGAATCGGTCCCATGTGATCACGCCATTTGGGATACGTGCTACTGACTGTTTCAGGAATCTGAATCAATCAGACCTCCAAATACACAGCCAGGGATGGAATGTGTTGCCACCTTGGTGTCTTCAGAGGCCCAAAGTGATTTTAAGTTTGATAAGGTACAAGAAAACTTGTACTCCAGATTATGTTTTTACAGCTGTGTTTTCTTCCATTCTAAGCACATACCACAGTTTTATTGTTGTCTGTACTGATGGATCCCAGCAAGAGAATGTTATTGGTTGTTCCACTGTTTTTCCTGATAAGGTTTTTATAGTGCGTCTTCCAGAACAATTTACAGACTATGATGCACAGTTATATTGCGTTATTCTGCCAGTGAAGAGGATTCACAGACATCACCGTACAAGGTTTCTTCTCTGTTCAGACTCTCTCAGTGCACATCAAGCACTTTACCAAATGTATCCAGTAGACCAGTTGATTCAGCTCATCCATGGTTCCTTACAGCGGCTCCAACACTGTGGCAAGGAGGTGATCTTTTGCTGGGTACCTGACACATCGGGACACAGGGAAACGACATGGCTGGCAAAGCAACCAAGGAAGCATATCGAGATGGTGTTGTCCATCAATGCCCCATCGTGTTGCGTGCCATCATCTCATTTTCTGATAGACGCACCATGTGTCAGTGGGAGACTGCATGGTTGCAGGTGACAGAAAACAAACTGCAGTTGCTCAAATCGACCACACAGGCATGGTGGACTTGAATGTCAGCCTCATTGCTGGGAGGAGGTTCTGCTTACCAGGCTGTGCATCAGACATAGCCCCTTAACACATGGCTTCCTCCTCAGGCAGGAGAATCCACCATTCTGGGAAGTTTGTGCTGTGCTACTTTCTGTTCAGAATATTTCGGCAACATGTGTCATATATACTGATATTAGGGCAGTCCTCAGTGTTGGACAGCTGCTCACCATCTTCATTGATATTGATTCCAGAGTTAAGAGTGGTGAAATTTTGTGAACTGTCAAACATCATCCCTAAATTGGTGGGGAAGGGAGGGACTTCAATGCATTATACACTGCTCCGCATGTGGGGCAGCCTTTGTCTCCACCCAAGAGATTGGCATGCTGACGTTTTGTTAGGACGCTGATGACCATGATGTTGAGCACCCCTCACCTCAAATCATCATCATCATCATCATCATCATCATCATTATTTTATATGGCATACTGTTTTATATATATTTTATTTACTGATTTCAGCAAGATGTGGGTGAGGTTTGAGCTTAGAGGGGAAATGGCTGTCACAACTGAGAACACACTGTTCCAAGGGGCATGATGCACTGACATAAGCCAGGTCATCATTGCCTCTCTCTTTTTCTTTTTCTTCTTTTTTTTTGGGGGGGGGGATGGGGAGGTGAGTGGGAGGGAGGTAAAGAAAAAAGTCTTGTTTCTTTTCACTTAAGAACCTCTGAAGGTGTTCTGATGTACTTTTGTAATTGACTCTGTTCCCAATAAAAACTCACTTCTCGCATAGCTAATGTGGCACTCTGATACAAAGTTAATTTTCACAATTGTAAATTGTAAATGAAAACCATTGACATACACTATGTGATCAAAAGTATCCAGACACCTGGCTGAAAATGACTTAAAAGTTCGTGGCACCCTCCATCAGTAATGCTGGAAGTCAATATAGTGTTGGCCCACCCTTAGCCTTGATGACAGCTTCCACTCTCACAGGCATATGTTGAGTCAGGTGCTGGAAAGTTTCCTGGGTAATAGCAGCCAATTCTTCATGGAGTGCTGCACTGAGGAGAGGTATTGATGTCAGTCAGTGAGGCCTGGCATGAAGTCGGCATTCCAAAACATCCCAAAGGTGTTCTATAGGGTTCAGGTCAGGACTCTGTACAGGGCAGTCCATTACAGGGATGTTACTGTCATGTAACCACTCCACCACAGGCTGTGCATTATGAGCAGGTGCTTGATTGTGTTGAAAGATGCAGTCACCATCCCCAAATTGCTCTTCAACAGTGGGAAGCACGAAGGTGCTTATAAAATCAGTGTAAGCCTGTGGTGTGATAGTGCCATGCAAAACAACAAGAGGTGCAAGCCCCCTCCTAGCACCCGAAAACCTCAAACCACACACACATGAAAAATTACCACACCATAACACCATGCCTCCTCTGAATTTTACTGTTGGCATTATACACGCTGGCAGTTGACGTTCACCGGGCATTCGCCATACCCTCGCCCTGCCATTGGATCGCCACATCGTGTACCATGATTCGTCACTCCACACAACCTTTTTCCAATGTTTACATTACTTACACCAAGCAAGACGTTGTTTGGCGTTTACTGGTGTGATGTGCGGCTTATGAGCAGCCGCTCGACCACAAAATCCAAGTTTTCTTACCTCACGCCTAACTGTCATAGTACTTGCAGTGCATCCTGGTGCAGTTTGGAATTCCTGTGTGACGGTCTGGATAGATGTCTGCTTATTACACATTACGACCCTCTTCAACTGTTGGCGGTCTCTGTCAGTCAACAGATGCAGTCGGCCTGTACACTTTTGTGCTGTATGTGTCCCTTCATGTTTCCACTTAACTATCACATTGGAAACTGTGGACATAGGGATGTTTAGGAGTGTGGCAATCTCGCGTGCAGATGTATGACACAAGTGACACCCAATCACCTGACCACGTTTGAAGTGCACGAGTTCCACGGAGTGCCCCATTCTGCTCTCTCACAATGTCTAATGACTACTGAGGTCGCTGATATGGAGTACCTGGCAACACAACGCACCTAATATGGAAAACATATTCTTTTGTGGGTGTTCAGAGACTTTTGATCACATAGTGTATGTTTGCAGATGGCATTTTACTTCCTGTTATATCATGAAAATGCAAATACATTTTCTTCCATAAAAAAACTGAAGACCAAGACAGTCCGTGCAGCAGCAGCAACAACAACAACAACAACAACAATTACTACTACTACTACTACTACTACTACTACTACTACTACTACTACTACAATATCTTGTCTCAAAACTGAGACTACCATGAAGGTCTGTGCTGGGTTGTAATAAGCTGGCTCTGCCCTCTCTCTACCTGGCTTGGTGTCACTGATCCAACATGTCACCCAATCAATGTGATTTATGAAACTGGAATTGATTCTGTTAACAGAATCATAGAAAACAACCTGTTCATGTTAGATAATCAATGAATTTATCATGCACAAGAAATATTTTTACAAATTTGATATTTTCTCTGGATCTTCTGATTTTGATTTCTCAGGGATGCCCTTTCCAGTTATGCTACTTATCTAAAATTTCATATGACCCAACCAGAGCCCAAAAAAGTTCACACTTTGAAAAGTGACATAAAAGAGATAAGAGCCGCCCTAATGTGAAGCTACTACATGCTCACCCAGCTTCATAATTGCTACTTCTATGGGATGTTGCCAGTTTTATTAAAATTCTTTCTTGCAGATTGGTCTCCAAATAAGTCATTCTCCTAAGCAATTTTATTCAAGGGAGCATTTTAAATGTCACTCCCCTTTGTCTTTACTATAAGTAATTTGATGAACAGTGTATGATTTTTCATTTACTACTACTCCTTGTGCCTTGCATCCACAGCTGTTACAGTTGACACTTCATAGACAAGAGGATTGGGAGAAAGACAATTTTAAATTTTCAACAGATAAAAGTACACACTCATTTTAAGCCAGGAACTGTCAACACTAGTTTCATAATGCATTTATCAAGTCACATAAAGGTTACTGGTGTATCATTCATGGTTCACTGGATTTTAAGTAACCGAAGATGTTGGATGCAGTACATACAGGTGTCAGTCGTGTTGTCTTGAAGAGCCTCCATATTGAGAGGCATGGGTCTTCACTACAGTAGCTCTCTGTGTGTTATGTAAATGTTGTTTGTATCGTGATAAAAGGGTACTGAATGGTTTGGTTGGCTGGAGACATACCCTGCCTTTTAAGTAACAGTTTGAATATTGTATCTTGAATTTTAAAATTTTTTGATGAGTCAGGACTCCCTCATTAGCGGTTTGTGAGCAGACTCAGATTGGGTGGCTGACTCCTTTCTCTATTATTATTATTGGTCAGCCAGGGGGAAACATTTGTTTTTATCCAGCCAGTCTTCCTTTCAAGAAGCAATATTTTGTGTAAGACTATAGTAATTTTATTTCATTGTGAGGAAGAGGTTATTAGCTTTTATTCTTTGTGTTGATATACTGATTAATTATTTAAATGGTAGCCTTTTATGCATCTCAGTTTCACTCACTCAGTATAATTCTCAATGTAAGCTAGTAACATTGTTTGTTGGTGCACTAATCAGAAAGTGAAATAACTACCTTCTTTTATAACAATGGTAAAAATGTTAAGTATTATGTTGTTAAGCATGTTCTCTTATTAAGTTTGGTCAGTGGTTTCCAATGTCAGAATTTGAGTATTCATATTTTCTGAAAATATAGTGAGCGGACTCAATATGTAAAGTAAGCAAAAGGCAACCACTCATCTATAGGTGATTGATGTGATGTCCATAGAAACACATAATAGAAAACAGTATTCAAAATAGCTTGTGACCCCCAGGTGGCTCACCACTCTTTGGTAAGTGCTTGGCTACCAAGGGGCCCCAGCCTCTGCAGCACTACTTCCCTATCAGTGCTGCTTATCTATCCTCCAGCTATTCTTTTCCCCTCCCTTGAGGACCTTGTCATATGCCTTCTTCGAGAAATGGAAGTTCTTGGTAAAATGTGTGTTAATTCAGCCTGTCCTTCCATTTCCGTTTTGGTGTTTGAGGTTCTTCTTCTTCTTCCTCCTCCTCCTCCTCCTCCTCTTCCTCTTCCCCATCCCCATGTGTTCCCGAAGGCTGGCCTATGCATTTGACGTGTAAAAGGTGACTGTGTAATATGTAATTCCCATCCTGGGTCAACAGGTAACGTTAATACATACCCACTGGTAAAGGCCAGGCCCAGGGGAGGGTGATTTCCTGAGCTGGTACTGTCGTCTATGCCAATTAGTCCCTCAGTCTGGAGTCTGGGTGATGTGACCAGAGATGTAGACAGTCACCTAAGTTGAGTGTGTCCCCCCCCCCTCCCCCCACCCCCGAGGGAGGGCCCCCAGCAGCAAGGGGCACACCATTGGAGATGCTGGCAGTTATGGATGTTTCTCCACAATGAGTTCCTCATCTCAAACACTTAAATGGGTTGAAATGAAAGTATCGATGCCTCTCCCAGCTGCACCTTGTGGTGTCTCACATGGAAGATGGTCACAGTTTTGTGACAGTTGCTCCATTTGTTATACAGAAGGGTGTAGATGCCATTGCTGGTCCTGTGAAGACCTGTTCTCGGATGCATAATGAGAACTTGCTTTTGGAGGTGTATAGTGCTTTTCAGGCACAGAAACTGCTAAATACAGCACTTCTCCACTGCTATCTTGTTAAAGTGGAGGCCCACCACATTCTGGATTCCTCCTGTGGTGTCATGTACACTTGGCTGCTTGATGGCCTGACCGAGGCTGAAATAACAGCCTATCCCACTGACCAGGGAGTGATTGTAGTTCACCATATCATGAAAGGAGTTGATAAAGAATTAGTGCCAACCCGCACTCTGTTCCTCACATTTGACCATGTGGTACTTCCATAAAAAATCAAGGCTGGCTACAAAGCTATTACTGTCATACCATATATCCCGGATCCTATTTGTTGCTATAAATGTCAGTGTTACAACCAAATCCATGAATGCTGTGACAATGCAGCCACATGTGTAAGCTGTGGCAGTGACGCTCATGAGGTTGGTTGTCTACCTCCTTCCCCTCACTGTGTCAACTGCAAGGGTGATCATGCTGCTTCGTCCCGTGACTGTCCAGTCTACCTCAATGAGAAAGCCATTCAGGAGATCCGGGTTAAGGAAAAGGTTCCTGGTCACATTGCTTGGAAAATGTTGGCTAGCCATAAGCGTTGTACACCACCCTCTGGCAGTTATAGTACAGTTCTTGCTACATCCCGACCTATGAAGGACATGACTACACAGACTTGCAACTTTCAGTTTAGTGCCACAGTTGTGAAATCGTCAAGCTCCTAGGTCACACCTTCATCTTCACCTGCTGTGTGTTCACACGATGCCAACAGACCTTTACCTGTGGCAGCGATATCACAGGCTTGACAGACAGAAGCATAGAAATCCAAAAACGAGTAATCCCACAATGACTGTCTGTGCACATCTAGCTAGCCGTTGTTGGGGTCTGCACCTGACAGATGCTGAGTTTCTATGCAGGCAAACAATCTTTCCCTTCTATACTTCGCTGTTCTTGTTCAACGATGTCACCATCCAATACTCTCACCTGGCCAACCTCTGTTTCGCCAGGATGCGCTGCCAGTAAACTGTCCGCTGGCCAATCGTAGGAGAATACCGACTCCTCTAGCGAACTAATGGGACCAGGATCCTCCAGCCTCTGAACGTGATTGTTGTGTGTGAGACCACAGTGACTGCTCCCTTATTTGTCCCATCTTCTGTCTATCATCAGATATGGTAATCTTCAGTGGAACATTTGCAGCATCAGAGCCAATGGGTTTGAATTACAGCTCCTTTTGTAATCATACTGTCCAATTGTTTTCTGTCTTCAGGAAACAAAATTAAGCCCTCATAATTGCATTCATCTCCCACACTTCACTACAGTCCATTTTGACCTTCCCCCTGAGGTGGGGACTCCGGCTCATGGAGAAGTCATGTTGCTCATTTGAGATGACATCTTCATTCACACCATTTCCGTGCACACCCAGTTTCAAGTTACTGCTGTCCATCTTTCGCTTCCCAGTTTCACCTTCTCTCTTTGCAACATCTACTAATCCTTGTCTTCTGCTGTCACTAGAGCAGACATTTTGCAGCTTATTTCTCAACTACCTCCTCCCTTTTAGCTGCTCGGCATCCCCTTTGGAGCTTGCCATGCCCCTGTTCGAGAGGCTGTCTCTTAGAAGATTTCTTCAGCCAGCTCAATCTAATTTAATTGAACATGAGTATACCCATACTTTTCTCTGATTCTACACACTCCTTTTCCCACTTGTACCTTTCAATCTGTACTGCTCAGCTTGCTCGTCATCTCAAGTGGTCCGTTCTCTCCAACATGCACTAGAGTGACCAGTTCCCCTATGGAATTTGTTTGCTAATGCCTATACCATCTGTGCATCCAACCAACTGGCAGCTTTCCAAAGCTGACTGACTGGCAGCTCCACTCCTCACTGGACACTTTTGATGAACACTATTTCCGTGCATTGATGACCAGGCAGAATACTTTACAAAAGCTATCCGTACTGCCGTGGAATGTTCCATACCTTGCACCTCTTCCTCATCGCGATGTGTCTCCCTCCCCTGGTGGACTGAGGCATGCTGCAATAAAATCCGTGTGCAGAGGCAAGCTCTCCGCATTTTTAAATGCAAACACACGCTGACGAACTGTATCCATTATAAATAGCTATGTGCACAGTGTTGCCACATTTTCAGGGATAGCACAGAGGCTAGTTAGCTTTCTTTTCAAAGCTCTGTTAATAGTTTTACTCCCTCTTCTGTTTTTTTTGGGGTAATCTCTGTTGGCTTTCAGGAACCATGGTTCATTCCCCAGTCTGACCATAGCAAACAATGCCATTGTCGACTCTAGATACCTCCAACACCATGGGCCATTACTGCACAGACTTTTTGAGTTCCTCCCACTACAGTCCTGCCTTCCTCCCTCTGAAATGGATGGCGGAGGCAAGGACGATATCTTTCTCCTCCCACAATCGTGAATGTTACAATACTGCTTTTACTATGAGGGAGCTGAAATATATGGTCTCTTCGTCCCCGACATCCGTTACAGGACTGGATGGCATTCGCATTCTGATGTTGCAATATCTTTGTCCTGAGGGCGTACACTTTTGTCCTCCACACATATAACCGCATTTATACAAATGGCACATTTTCCAGTCATTGATGTGGGGCTGTTGTCATTCCCATACTGAAGCCTGGTAAGGACAAACACCTTCCTTTCAGCTACCACCCAATTTTCCTCACAAGTAGCGTCTGCAAGATGATGGAACATATAATTGTCCAATGTGGATTCTGTAGGCAACACTCTGCAGTTGATCACGTCATCACTTTGTCAACTTGTATTATGAACAATTTTTTGTTGTAAGTGCCAAACTGTAGCAAAGTTTTTTTGATTTGGAGGAGGGGTATGACACCTGCTGGAGGACGGGTATCCTCCATTTTATGGACGAGTGGGGCATATGGGACTGCCTGCCCCTTTTTATCTGGAAATTTTTAAAAGACGGTGTTTTTAAGATACTTGTGGACTCAGCTGTGTCGGACATTTTTATTCAAAAGAATGGGGTGCCTCAGGGTTCTGTGTTCAGTGTCGTCTTATTTACCATAGCCATTAACCGTATTGCGGATTGTCTCCTGCCAGGTACCTCAGGCTGTCTTTTCATTAATGGCTTTCGACAGACCTGTCCACTTGAGCGGTGGAGGTCTTCAGCGATGTATTGATCATCTTTACTCATGGACAATCAACAGTGGCTATTGCTTTTTCGCTGACAAAACTGTGTGAACTTCTGGTGGCATCGGGAGTTTCTTCCCCCGTCCCTATGTCTTGGCCCATTCCTTCTTGCATTTGCTGACACATCGAAATTCTTGGGACTCGTATTTGATAGAAAACTTTTATGGTCTTCCCATGCCCCATACTTGGCAGCTTGTTGTACCCACTCCTTCAGTGTTCAACGTGTTTCATTCAGAATCTCGTGGGGAGCGGATCAGACTTTCCTCCTCTGTTTATACCGGTCCCTTGTCCATTCGAAACTGGATTATGGATGTATCATATATTCATCCGCACGTCTGTCTATCTTGCACCATCTTAACAGCATCCACCATTGTGGGATACGTGTAGCCACGGGTGCCTTCTATTCTAGTCCCATTGAGAGTCTTAATGTTGAGGCTGCTGACTTGTTGTCCTGTGGGCTTTATGTTCTCCTCAGTCGTTGCACAAGCCATCTATCTTCCCTACCTGTCACCCATCCTATGCTACCTTTTTTGACAGTTCCCTTGACCACCAGTATGGGCTGCGCCCATCTTCTCTGTTGCCTCCCAGAGTTTGCTTGTGTATGCTGCTTCATGGCTCTGTGCGATGTTCCCCATGGGTGTTAGCTGTACACCGCCCTGGCTTCATGCTGAGGTAAATGTTAATTTTGGACTCAATTCGCTGCCTAAGGACAGTACTACTGGCCTGGTATATTGCATCAGGTTTCTCGCACTTTACTCACGGCTTGGGGACTGTGCCTTCGTCTACACCGATGGTTTCATCCAAGACCGACCATGTTGTCGGGTGTGCTTTTGTACCTGGTGATGATCCTTTCCAATATCAGCTCCT
This sequence comes from Schistocerca cancellata, assembly GCF_023864275.1. Lineage (NCBI taxonomy): Eukaryota > Metazoa > Arthropoda > Insecta > Orthoptera > Acrididae > Schistocerca > Schistocerca cancellata. The sequence goes on from NC_064630.1 coordinate 196,998,273, forward strand.
TGACCAGTGCTCAATTTTTACTGCGGAGTTCTACACCCTTTATCAAGCCAGCCAGTACATCCGGTTACAAGAGCTTCCAAATTGTCAACTGCTGAGATCCTCTCAGTGCTCCTCAGAGCATTTGTGTGCTGTACTGAGTCGACCATTTAGTACAGTAGGTCCAAGAATGCCTCCACTCGCTTACTGTAGGGGGGAGCCAACGTAGTGTTCCTGTGGGTTCCCATTCACATCAACATGTCAGGGAACAAGGCTGCTGATGCTGCTGCAATGGCTGCAGCTCTACACCCTTGGCCTGCTAGTCATTCTGTTCCCTTGGATGAGCTTCATGTCGCTGTCTGTCAGCATGTAATATCACTTAGGAGTACACAATGGTGTTGTCTCCAGGGGAACAAACTCTGGGACATTAAACGTCTCCCAATAGTGTGGTTCACTTCCTCATGGGGAGGTCATTTTAACCCAACTGTGTTTAGGACACTGTCATTTTGGTCACCACCATTTATTAACTGGTGACTCTGCCCCATTCTGTACCTACTGCTCTCAAACCTTGACAGTGCGCCACTTACAGATTTGTTGCCCATTTTTTAAAATGTTTATGTTTACATCTGTGTTTGCTGTCTACTGTGTCAAACGTTTTAGCAGATGATACTTGTTCTGTCAATCATGTCTTACATTTTATTCGCTGCAGCAGCAAGTTGAAGCAAACATGATCAGCTCCTCTCTCCCCCCCCCCCCCCCCCCCGCCCCCTCCATCCCAAGGACATCTGCCATCTCAACGATATTTTGGAAATTTTCCCTATGTACGTCCTTGTCTTTAGCTGCTCTTTTGTTAAAGTTGCATGGTTGGGTTTTGCATTTTTCGCCTCAGGTTTTTATTTAGTATTTGTTTTTTCTTATGTTATGATATGGGTGCTTATGGTCTTAGCAGTTTTGTGCCCTAAAGCACCAACCAACAACAACAGTTTCAGGTCTTGCTCTTGCCTGGGCTGATGGAGGTGGGGAGGCTGTATGTAAGGATGCACAAGGCAAGGAGGGGATATTGGGATAGTGAGGTTGGTCTCCTGACGGATGACTAGGTGACTGTACAACAAGATGAAATGAGTTAAGAGGGTAGAGCTTATAAGAGATATAGAGTGGGGGAGGGGGGGGGGGGAGTGATGAAGGTGGAGATGAATAGGGAGTGAGAAAGGGGGAGGGGGAGAAGAGAGATAATATGCCTGCTTTGCGGGGGTTGGGGGGGGGGGGGGGCAGAAGACTGATGGGAGAAGGTGGTACATCATCTGGATGGGAGAGAAATAATGTAGACAGAAGAGGTAAGGGTAAAGGTAAGGTGAAGCAGTGGGAAACAAGTCCGGGGGATTGTGAGACTGCAGGACATGCTGGCAGGGCGATTTCCAAAAGCATAGTGTAGAGAACCTGCGCTGGAAGGGAATATACACTCCTGGAAATGGAAAAAAGAACACATTGACACCGGTGTGTCAGACCCACCATACTTGCTCTGGACACTGCGAGAGGGCTGTACAAACAATGATCACATGCACGGCACAGCGGACACACCAGGAACCGCGGTGTTGGCCGTTGAATGGCGCTAGCTGTGCAGCATTTGTGCACCGCCGCCGTCAGTGTCAGCCAGTTTGCCGTGGCATACGGAGCTCCGTCGCAGTCTTTAACACTGGTAACATGCCGCGACAGCGTGGACGTGAACCGTATGTGCAGTTGACGGACTTTGAGCGAGGGCGTATAGTGGGCATGCGGGAGGCCGGGTGGACGTACCGCCGAATTGCTCAACACGTGGGGCGTGAGGTCTCCACAGTACATCGATGTTGTCGCCAGTGGTCGGCGGAAGGTGCATGTGCCCGTCGACCTGGGACCGGACCGCAGCGACGCACGGATGCACGCCAAGACCATAGGATCCTACGCAGTGCTGTAGGGGACCGCACCGCCACTTCCCAGCAAATTAGGGACACTGTTGCTCCTGGGGTATTGGCGAGGACCATTCGCAACCGTCTCCATGAAGCTGGGCTACGGTCCCGCACACCGTTAGGCCGTCTTCCGCTCACGCCCCAACATCGTGCAGCCCGCCTCCAGCGGTGTCGCGACAGGCGTGAATGGAGGGACGAATGGAGACGTGTCGTCTTCAGCGATGAGAGTCGCTTCTGCCTTGGTGCCAATGATGGTCGTATGCGTGTTTGGCGCCGTGCAGGTGAGCGCCACAATCAGGACTGCATACGACCGAGGCACACAGGGCCAACACCCGGCATCATGGTGTGGGGAGCGATCTCCTACACTGGCCGTACACCACTGGTGATCATCGAGGGGACACTGAATAGTGCACGGTACATCCAAACCGTCATCGAACCCATCGTTCTACCATTCCTAGACCGGCGAGGGAAGTTGCTGTTCCAACAGGACAATGCACGTCCGCATGTATCCCGTGCCACCCAACGTGCTCTAGAAGGTGTAAGTCAACTATCCTGGCCAGCAAGATCTCCGGATCTGTCCCCCATTGAGCATGTTTGGGACTGGATGAAGCGTCGTCTCACGCGGTCTGCATGTCCAGCACGAACGCTGGTCCAACTGAGGCGCCAGGTGGAAATGGCATGGCAAGCCGTTCCACAGGACTACATCCAGCATCTCTACGATCGTCTCCATGGGAGAATAGCAGCCTGCATTGCTGCGAAAGGTGGATATACACTGTACTAGTGCCGACATTGTGCATGCTCTGTTGCCTGTGTCGATGTGCCTGTGGTTCTGTCAGTGTGATCATGTGATGTATCTGACCCCAGGAATGTGTCAATAAAGTTTCCCCTTCCTGGGACAATGAATTCACGGTGTTCTTATTTCAATTTTCAGGAGTGTACAAATAGCCTCAGCTGTGACCAGCTGTTGAAGTGATTTTTGTTGTGCAGCATGTTGAGCAACTATATTGTCACGTTGGAGGTTTTTCACATTTTGGTGGTGGCCATACATGTGAACAGACAGTTGGTTACTTGTCAGGTGTACATAGAATGTTGTACAGTAATTGCAGCATAGCTTATAGCATAGCACTCGACCCAGTCACATTAATGTTACCAATGCCTATTATCGATGTCAACATGCAATAGCCATTCGCAGATGGCAGTTAGCAGCACTAGCATTGAAGGATATATTAAGTGCGTGTTGAGGGAACATGAAAACAGTGCAGTGGTTTTTGTAATGCAGGAACAAAGCAGTTTACATGATGCCCAAATTGGCATGATCATTGGCTTTCGGGCCAAGGAAGGAAACATTTCTGAAACATCTAAGTTTGCAAACTGTTTGCGTGTCAGCGTGATTAGAAGATATCGTGCATGGCAAAACGGTGCTATGCAAAACTGGTGTTTGAATTCAAGTGGTAGCTTATTGAAAATGGATGCAGCAGTATACTGCACACCTTTCTGCACAAGACTTAAGGAAGTCCAAACGAAATGCTGGTTTGATTTCTGCCAAGTATTAACTGAGTGAAAGCTGCTTATTCTTGGGAATAAGCTAATATTCTTAACAAGAAATTACAGTAAGGAATATATATATTGAGAGGCCCTTGTCAAAATGCTCAGACTCGGGAACAGGGGTCGACAAGAGGTTCGTGAACTTACACCACTTATTGCCTGAACCATCCATTTCTGAGCCAAAAATATTCTTTTAGAATAGGAAGAGTTACCCCAAAATATAATACCATACAACATAAGCGAATGAAAATAAGCAGAGTAGACTAATTTTCGTGTTGAACAATCACTCACTTCAGATACCGTTCGAATAGTAAAAATGACAAAATTAATGTTTTTTAGTTTTTTCGTTATAAAATTATTTAGAGTTTTCTGAATAAAACACATCAAGTTTCAGACTTCTCAGTGAATTCTAAGTGTGTTTTTTATTGCTGCAAAGTTGACGCGCCACGTAAACGGTTGTAGCGACTTGGTGTGTCACCTCTGATGGCGCCGCTCGCTGGCTGCAAGCAGGGTATCTTTGCAGAATTAGACAGTGTTTTGTTTTCCAACGTTGTATGGCTTTATCTCTGTGACAAGTGACTGTTCATATCGGTAAACATAAACGCTATACTGTGTGTGTTGATGTGTGGAGTTTGCTTTGTGTTGTTTAGCTGTACAAATTTGTGTATTTGACAAATTTTGCTCGTACCTGTTTTACGTATTTGGTTTGTGGATATCAATACACCCCATTCAGCAATTGAGTGTTTAAGAAAAGGCACAATGGGTGGAAGAAGAAATCTTTTGTTGTTTTGAAGGGAGAGGCTGCTCAGACTGCTTCACCGACTACTCAAAATGAATGTGATAGAACTTCTACCAGCAAGAAACTTTGTGACAGTAAATAAAAATTTGAAAAAGTGACAGTAATGATCTGAATGAAATAATTAACATTTCCTTGCTCTCTAATGTTTTGAAACATAATGTATTATGCCTAGTTTTCAAAGAAAGAGGACTGGAACTGAAAATAACTTCACACATTAGTTTGGCATTTAAAATGTTATTGAAGTGTAACAAATGTGCTGTAGAAGTTTCGTTTTCTAATTCTAACAGTATTCCTCATAGTGGTAATAGTGGAAAGGAGGTGTATGATGTAAATGTTAGGCTAGTGTATGGCTTGCATTGCATTGGCAAGGGCAGTGCTGCAGGAACAATGTTATGTGGAATTATGAACTTGCCAAAACCACCAACCAAGTTTGGATTTTATAATGAATTGGTGGGCTCTTCTGCTGAAGATATTGCTCAAGCAACTATGAAGAAAGCAGTTGAAGAAGCTGTGATAGATAATGGGAATTGTAGAGATTTAACTGTTGCTGTAGGTGGATCATGGCAATGTAGATGTGATAAATCTCTAAATGGAGTTGACAGCTACCAGTGGAGACAGTTGCAAAGTAATTGATGTTGCTATTATCTCAAAACATTGCAGATGTAAGGGCAATACCAAGGACAAACATAATGAAAGTTGTGAAGCAAATTTTCACGGCACGAGTGGAGCGATGGAAGTAGAGGGAGTGAAAGCAATTTTTTCCAGATCACAGGAGTGGTATAATGTATGATACACTAACAATCTAGGAGATGGTGATTCTAAGGGATATAAAGCTGTAGAGGAACTCAAACCTTATGCCATTGAAATTCACATTAACCCATAACTTCCCAGCATGTCCATATGGACACAATTGTTGACTAGTTTTGTTTTTACTTCATTGTTGGCTTACAATTATTTTTAGCGTTGGCGGTCACGTATTGTTTTCAGGGAGGGTTTGAATTTTACGTACATTTTGTTAGCACTTCATTGTTAACATTTACACTGTGATTGTGACAGCCTGTATTTCAGGGAGTGCTTTGACGTCCACAATGGAGCATGTTGGTGTAAAGTAAGTAATGTTTGGTAAAGAACTTCTTCATTCTGGCATGTGAAACTGTTTGCAGTATATCTAAATATGTTTATAGAGATTTTCATTTGAGAAAAGTTGTTATCCATTGATTCCCTTTCTGTTTATGAACTGATTATTTCAACCGTGTCCATATGGACACACTGGGCAGTTGCAGGGTCAAAACTGATTTCGTTTCTTTTTCTCTTTTCATATCATAACAGAGGTCTGGCAGAATCTTTAGAGCCTGGTTTGACTGTGCAGGATGTTTTAGATATCTTGTTTGAGGATTCAAATGCTCCTCAGGCTGATGGAATTTACATCACGCCCCCTGATCCAGCAGTCCTCATGGATGAGGATTCGGGTGATGAGGATGGAGGAGGAATAGCAGATGATAGATGATTTGACACTGGATGTAAAGCTACTGCCATCCCACTTTTTCTTTGACAACCTATTTACAGGTTTTTCTGTTCTGTCATACCTGAGAGAAAAGGACTATGGAGCAACAGACACTATCAGAGAAAACAGAGTTCCCAAATCGTGCCCCATTTCCTCAAAGAAAGCGCTAGTTAAAAAGGAAAGGTGGTATTTTGAATCCTCACTTTGCAAGGATGATGGTGTTATAGTCACAAAATGGGTGGACAATTCAGTGGTTACTGTAGCTTCTACCTGTGAAGGAGTTGAACCTGTATCATTTGTAAAAAGATATTCCGCAAAGGAGGAGAAGACAGTTCAAGTACAATGTCCTCAAATTATCATAGCCTATAATAAACACATGGAAGGAGTGGATAGGATGGATGAAAACATTGTCATGTGCAGAAACATTTGAACGAAGAAGTGGTACTGGGCTTTACTTTCTTGGCTGATTGACGTATCTGTACATAAGGCATGGCAGCTGAAGAAAGGAATGGTAGCTAGGACTACTCAACATGAATTCAGAAGAGAAATTGTACAAGTTTACCTAAAAATATATATGAATCCTGTAAAAGGAGCAGGCAGGCTGTCTATCAGTCCTGTGTGTGGATACAAATCGCATGTTCCAAGTGATATCAGATATGATGGTATAAAGCACTGTATCAAGAAAACTGAGAAGAAGATAACATGTGTAGGTTTGTACTGCAAACAAAAATCATCAGCTGTTCACCTAAAATGTGGGAAATGTGATGTAGGACTGTGTCTATAATGCTTTGAAGTGTACCATGAAAGTCAGTAAAACAAATGATTGTGAATTATTTTGTGTATGGTGTTATAAATTGGTTTGTAAGAATTATTGTGTTCAAATTTTGCCTTACTTGTATTAAAAATCTGATTAATAAAACATATCTTCAAATGTATTTCAATATCACAGAAAATATTTCAAATATGCATCTGAGCGCCCAGCGTGTCCATATGGACACGTTATGTTACAGACAAACTAAGACCGAGAAGAGTCAAGTAATAGCTTATATGCACTACTTAGATGCACAAGAAGTCAAAAAAATGAAAATAAATTGAAATATCCAATTTTGAAAAATTCGGGCAGTTAAGGGTTAAAAAACAGCAGTGTATTGGACATGTGCAGAAGCGCATGGGGGCTCGCTTGCGCAAACTAAAGCGTAGACACTAGGATCCCAGAAGCTTAGTGATGGTAAGACCCCTGGAGGAAGAGGAAGACTGACAGATGAAGCAATTGACAGATTGCAGAGGTATTACCGGTGTGCAATTAGGCAAAATACAAGAAGCATGAGCATATGAGGAGAGCAGTATGGGCATTATTTTTTCATACTGCATCAACAACTGAGCACTCACAACATGCACTGTGCCCCACAGGTGATGACTCATGGTGTAAGAACCAATCAGGAAAGGAATATGCCCATAAAAACAGTTTGCCAAATGCTGTAATTGATGTAATTAAGCCCATATTCAGAGATTTATCACAGCCAAGTTTATTGGAAAAGTGTTTACATGGGAAAACACAAAATCCAAATGAAAGTGTAAATAATTTAATTTGGATTCAGATTCCCAAATGAGTATTTGTACAGGTAAAAACATTACATTTTGGGGTTATGATGCAGTGGCAACATACAATGAAGGAAACATTATCAAATGTGATGTGCTGAAATGTTTACGTTTCCAACCAGACTCAACACCATTTCCTCAATGCGCCTAATTGATGAAGAAAGACTAAGAGGTGCAGGAAGAAGAGAGAAAAGCCTACAACATGCAGCAAAAGGGAAGAAAAGACCAGTGAAAAGGAAACTAACACTGGAAAAAGAAGAGTATGCTGATAATACATCATATGGGGCAGGAATATATTAAAAAACCTTGGAAGCCATTTCCTGTAACTTAATAATTTTCATCTTTGGGGAACATTTTCTCAAAAACTGCTCACAGTAAATCAGTGAAATTTATACATAATATTGTTTACTTCTTTTCCTTCATTTTTATAACAAATTGTAAAAAATATTGTTATAATACAAGAGTTATAGAAGAAAAAGTGGAAAATTTTAGAGAAAAAATAAGCATCTGTTTGAAAAAATTGTAAAACAAAAACCAATAAATATTTCTTGACATGGCATCATAACTTTGTAGAGAAATATTCACTGAACATGTAGTCCAAATTTCAAAGCAATAAGTTTAATGGTTTTAGAAAAAATGTTACTTGTATTTGCTAAAATTAACATGGAGGAGATGGATCGTTCCGGCTTCCCTTAAGTCTTTGAACAAGATCCTGAATGTGGGCTTTCCACGACAGCTTACTATCTATCTGAACACTACAAATTTGAACTGTTCAGTTTCACTAATCATATGCCCATTCTGTGAAACTAAAACATCAGGTTTTGTTGAATTGTGTGTTAGAAACTGTAAAAACTGAGTCTCACTGTGTTTTAGCGTTGGTTTATTTTCTACAAGCCATGAACTTAGGTCACGAACTGCACTATTTGAAACCGAGCCAATGTTGCACACAACATCCTTTGCTACCAAGCTTGTGTCATCAGCAAACAGAAATATTTTAGAGTTACCCCTAATACTAGAGGTGTGTGTGTGTGTGTGTGTGTGTGTGTGTGTGTGTGTGTGTGTGTGTGTAAAAATAAGGAACAGGAGTGGCCCCAACACTGATCCCTGGAGCACCCAGCACTTGACCATACCCCAGTCAGAGCCCCACATCACAGCCATTCTCAACATGTGAATAATGACCTTTAGCTGTCTGTTGCTAAAGTAAGAGGTGAACCCCATATTCCGTAATGGTCCAACCTCTGGAGCAATATTTTGTGATCAACACAATCAAATGCTTTAGTTAAATCAAAAAACATGTCTAGTGTTCAAAACCTTTTGTTTAACCCATCCAGTACCTCACAGAGAAAAGAAAATATTGCATTTTCATCTGTTAAACCACTTCTAAAGCCAAACTGTACATTTGATAGCAAATCGTGTGGTATAAAATAATCAATTATTGTTACATACCTGTACACAGCCTTTTGAATAACTTTAGCAAACACTGATGGCTTAGAAATGTCTAAAATTGTCTACATTATCCTTTTCTCCCTTTTTATAAAGGGGCTTTACTACTGATTACTTTTATCATTCAGGAAACTGACCATTCCTAAAGGAAAATTTACAAATATGGCTAAATACAGGGCTAACAAGTACAGCACAGTACTTTAATATTGTGCTAGGCACTCCATCATAACCATGACAGTCCTTAGTCTTCAGTGATTTAATTATTGACTCTGTCTCCCTCTTGTCTGTATCACAGAGGAGTATTTCAGACAACAATCACGGAAAGGCATTTGCCAAAAAAGTTATATGATTCCCTGTAGAAACTAAATTTTTATTTAATTCACCAGCAAAGCTCAGAAAATGATTGTTAAATACTGAAAATTTATCTGATTTATCAGTAACAGAAATATTTTTACTGGGAACTAACTTTATGTTGTCGACCTTGTGCTACTGACCAGACACTTCCTTAACAATTGACCATATGGGTTTAATTGTCTCCTGTGAATTAGCTATTATATTTGCATACCACATACTCTTTGCCTTCCTAATAACATTTTTAAGCACATTAACAAACTGTTTGTAATGGGATACTGTAGCTTGATTGTGACTACTTCTATCATTTTGATACAATTCCCACTTTGTTCTACATGATGTCCTTATCCCACTTGTCAGCCACCCGGGCTGCCTATTACTGCTAGTACCCCGTTTAGAACGTTCTAATGGAAAGCAACTCTCAGAGAGCAAGAGAAATGTGTGAAGGAAAGCAGTATATTTATCATCTAGGTTATCGGCACTATAAACATCCTGCCAGTCTTTTTCCTTGACAAGATTTAAAAAAAACTCTATTGCTTTTGGATTAGCTTCCCTACATAGTTTGTAATTAAATGTGACATTTGTTTGAGTACTAAAGCCTTTTAGTGTTAAAAATTGTGCATAATGGTCTGAAAGCCCATTCACACTTTCACTAACAGAATGCCCATCTAGTAATGAAGAATGAATAAAAATATTGTGTATGGCTGTGCAACTGTTCCTCTGCACCCTGCAACTGTTGAGTAGCTAACCACCCAACTGAACCAAGGTGCTACCAACAGTGTTTTCTCAATGACCATCCAGTGCACAATGGTACATCAGGGTCTCCGCAGTAGGTGTCTCACTCATGCATCCATGCTGATTGCTGTTTATTGATGATGAATGCTGGAATTTGAATGCAAATACTGCATCTGGTGACAGTTGATCTTTTCAGATGAATCAAGTTTTATGCTCTCAGGCAGGTGGCTGTTGGTGTGTACATCATTAAACATATGAAAGCAAACATCCTGCAACCAAGAGGAAGCATTATGGTCAGGGGAATGATTTTTTGGCATTCCCTGGAATCCCTGGGTGATCTCACCATTCTGGAAGGCACCGTCGTTCAACATAAGTATGCCACTATTCTTGGGGAACGTGTCCACCCCTACATGCAGTTTGTTTCTCTGTGGCATGATGACATCTACAAGCAGGAAAATGCAATGATGTCACACAGCTCACAGTGTACATGCAACATTCAAATAGCATCAGAATGAGTTCACTATACTCCCCTGGCCACCAAACTCCCGGATTTAAACCCAGTCAAGAATCTGGGACAGCCTCAGTTGGGTTGTTCGTGTCGTGGATCATCAACCAAGGAACATACCGCAGTCGGCCATATCACCATAGTTGGTATGGCTCAATATCCCTGCCAATACCTTCCAAAACCTCATTGACTCCCTTCCTGCATGTCTCGTGCTACAAAAGGTGTTATTCAGGCTTTTGGTACCTATATGTGGTCACTTTAAAATGACTGGACAGTGTACGTGGCTGCTTTCACACTTGACCCTGCATCCTAATGGATAGGAAATGCATGTGACTGGACTGCAGTGGGAGGTGGTGGGTGATTATATGAAACTGGTCAACCACAGACCGTGTACCCATGGGTTGCTGTGGAGATAACATTGCTGCTATGCTAGTAACAGACATGCATTCACAGTAAAACTGGATGAACTTGTGGTGTTACCTCCTCACTTGATATTTTCGCTTACTCAACCTAACCTTTGGATCTAGTTGCCTAGCAGACTAATTCCAAAAACTGAACCCACACTTGTAACAGTAAAAGACTGTGCTGAAGTAGCTTCTTGTTGTCTATGTAGAGTATGAGTGGTTCTCTCTCTGTTCTGGTTGGTGTTTAAATAAAAATAAACATTATAAAATTTTCAACAATGTATTAATCTGAAAACAAAATGTTAGATTGGTCATAGGTACATGCAATCAAAATAACGTACCCTAACAACAAATAAAGTTCACAGTTCGTAAATCACATAATCATTTATAGGCTGGTGATAAGCGGCTGCATATAGTCCAGCTAGTGAAGTAAGACGGGGGAAAATATTAGTGTAATCACAAATTTTTTATGGTGGTGGTGGTGGTGGTGGTGGTGGTGGTGGTGGTGGTGGTGGACGGTGGCGAGGTAAGAGGAGTGTAATGAGTAACATACTAAAAGTCCTGACTGTTGGGATGTGTGAGCTGGGGAGGAGGGGATGGGGTGGTTACGTCACTTTTTTATGTTTTTCTTGTCAGTTCTGTAAACCAAGGCTTCTAGCGAAAGTGTTTCAAAGTACACGAGTAAACTACATCGTTACCTTCTTTTTCTCTCTAGGACCAATAGTTTCCACTTTGCAGGGGATGGAAAAATCACACATTATTAAAAATAATGCTTTAATGGTATAAAATTGATGTTTATCGTTAAAGAACATGAGTGAAGAACAAGTGTGAAATGCGTGTACCACATCAAAGTGCAGTAGAATTGTATTAAGGGATACATTGCATTTTGAGGGTGTAACTGGATGGAAAGGCGGGGCTCGAACTTAGAAGTGTGAGGGAAGGTAGGTCACCAGATTGTGCCCACCTGCTTCCTTCCTTCATAGGTCCGCAAAATGAAGAGCAAGCAGGCAATTCCCCATTCTCTCTACTTCAATACATTGCAAAAAGCAGCTATAGAGTATTTCACAAAGCTATACTGACTCTTCCTGGTCTCGCCCGTCAGTCACTGGCAACACAATGTGCAGGTATATCTGGGGCTGTTTATTTTCCACAAACTGTGTTAATGCTGCATGGAATACAGATATGAATTAGTAGTAATATTAATGTAAAAACACACATGGACGCAATCTGTGTACATCTCTGCACATTGTAATACAATGCTAGCTGTAGTGTTCTTCCATGAAAGGCAACTTCCCCACCATGAAAACTGGCCACATGTCAGGTTACAGACCATACCTCTCTAGTATTTCCTGTTTAATTCTCTCATGTGAGTAGATAAAATAGCTTCACTGAGCTCGTTTTTATATAGTAAACTTGGTTTAAGTTTATTAAGTGAATATTTATTTGCAGTTGTTAAATGAGTTGTTATGTAAAAAATCTCAAAAGGTGAAATTGTGAACTGTCTACCATACTCAAGAGCCTGCCCCAAGTGTAACATGCCATCAGTATGCATTATAGAGAATGCCCATCTCATTTTCTCTGCTATCTCTGCCTGGAATACTTTTCATGGCATGAGGAGTCCCAAATGCATTACCCCGCCCTCAGATCTCTCAGCATCTGAGGAGGCCCAGAGGCTTAAATTGGCTCCCTCTGCAACATAGATGCTATGGAATTTCAGATATTTCAACACAAGTCAAGCAGTGCATTATGCATTACAGTGGATCACTGTTGTAGATTTCAATATGATCAGCCCTGTTTCACCTGACATACTGACACCCATCTTGCAAGAGATGCTGTGTATCTGTGGTAAATGGTTCCACTCAATGTAGCCACCTCTAAAAGTGCCAGCGGTTCCTGAATGGAAGAAATTTATGCATTACCAATAACAAAATTAATGGTGAGAGAAGTGCAGAATCCTCCTGATCATTCATTAATTCACTACCAAGTGATTACAACACAGTTACATGGCCTTACAGTATGCTGTGAATGACAGACAGCAGCAAAATACTATGTTTACCGATCCAGCACTTTCCTGCCAACACTACATAGGTCACAGACATCATCACACATCACACTTACAAATTAAGACTTTCTCAACTGTTCTTTATAAGAACATGTTGTACATAAAAGCATGCTTAACAACTGCAAATAAGTACAGATAAGTACTCACATAATAAACTGAAAATAACTCCAGTTTATAAATGTGAGCTCAGTTATTTTATTTTGTCCATTTGCATAAGAGAATGGGACAGGAAGTGTTGGGGAGATAAATTCTTTCTGCAAAGTGAAAAGCGAGTAGTGCTTGTGGTGGAGAAAGTTGCCTTTCCTGGAAGAAAGCTGCAATTACTGTACAGGATCACTAAGAATCAATTTCCCCTATAGCAGAGATTTAATGAGAATTTGTCCATATTCTTTTCTTGCATTTCTGTTGCTAGCATTTCACATCTGTATTCGTTGTAGTGTTTCCCCACCAGGAGTCTGCGCACAATGTTGCCAGTGATTTATAAGATGAACTGCAGAAGAGTCAGTACATCTTTATGAAACTAACTTCAGTTGCTTCTTGTGTCATAATGGGCTAGGAAGAATGAGGAATCACCTGCTAGCTCTTAATTTTTCATACCTATGAAGGAGGAAAGTGCATGGTCACAATCTGGTGACCTATTTTCCCTAATGCTTCTAACCTCCAGCCCTGCCTTTCTGCCTATTTACACCTCCAGAACACAATTTATTCCTTAATATAGCTCCACTACAGTTTGATGTGGTAAACACATTTAATATTTTCTTCTTAACTCACTTCATGTAACAATAATGATCAAATTTATAGCATTAAAACACTATTTTTAATATTTGTGATTTTTCCGTCCCCTGCAACACTGAAACTATTACCCCTACAGAAAAAAAATGCATAGTACCTTTCTTGTAAGAATTTTTATGTAGTTTAATTTTGTACTGGGAAACATTTTTAATAGATGTTGTGCTTTCTGAGGTACACTAGAATGACATAGAACCTCTACACTCTTCCCCCCTCCCACTGCCATACACACACCCCACCCTTAGTTGTTCGTAACACTATCCTCTACCACAGTACAAAAATGTGTGACTGCATGAATTTTTTTTTCTCCAGTTGACATTTTTTAGTCTAGTTGACTGGACTGGTAATTGTGATTTGAAATTAGCTCAAGCCTCCGATATAGTGGTTAGTTCATAAAAAATAAAATACAACAAATAGCTGGAAAACACAGGCGGTGTTTACAGCTAAAAATTAATTGAAACTAAAATCCATAATAATTCAGATAGGAATCTGATTGATACATACTATATTAATCCTAAATGCTGCCCAGTAACAAAAAGTAATGACATTCCCCACTGGCAAACCGAGTTACAATTCAGCCTTGGCGCCACTAATTCAAGTACGAAATCAGCTTCACACTCAAAAATAAATTTTTTACTGAACAACTGCCAGAAATAAAGCAGTGTCTGGACCACTGCAGAACCTCTAAGTCACCACTGAACTCGTGTGAAATATTTCAGTGTGCTGTGACTAGTGATGTGAAAATTTCTATCACCAAAAAGTGTGCAGCTAGATCACAGCTCTTATTATTTATTTATCGTATGATGATACAGAGGGGATCAAATACATAATTTTAAGAGTATACACTGTAAGAAATGACAAGCAAAATACACGTACAGAATCAAATGTTCAAAGTATTATGCTAAATTATCTACACATTACACAAGTTCTTAGATTTCTAAGTCCAATCTGTTGATCCAGTTGAGCACTTCAGGTGATGCATGGTGGATGTCATTTATTGATCCCCCGAAGGCTTGTTTCAGGCATTCACCAACAATGTGATTTATTGTTTGCAGGGCATCTCCACAGTCACAATCTGGATATGTTGCCCAGCTCCATTTGTGCTTTAGATATCTGCAGTTCCCTTGTCCTGTTTGGATGCAGTTGATAGTTCTCCACTAGCATCAGGGGAGTGTGAAACCTGGAACTTGCACGAAAGGCTTTTCAACCAGATGACTGTTGAACACTGACGATTCTTCCCATTGACTTCTCCATACTTCGTTGATGTTAAAGCCGGAGGCTTCAAGATGTTGTGCAGTTTGGGGGGGTTCTTCTGAATGTTTCTCCAGGTCTTCAGGAGAGCATCTGATCTTCGTGGAGCAGGAGGTTGGATGTTACTTAAAACTGGTAGCCATGCAGTTTGAGTGCTACGTATGCAGCCTGTGATAAGTTGTATTGTCTGATTGAGTTGCACATCTATCTTGCTGCAGTGAGCACTGTTCATCCAAGTTTGACAACAGTATTCAGCGACAGAGCATGATAGTGCCAAAGCAGTTGATGTTAGGGTTTGAGCACTGCAACCCCAGGAGGTACCAGCAATCCTCTGAATATTATTATGGGTCTTCACTTTTGCGGCCATGTTGAAGAGATGTTGTCGGAAAGGTAGGGACCCGTCGAGTGTTATTCCGAGGTACTTCGGTGTGCTGCAGTACTTCAAGATTTGTCCTTGGAGTTTAACTTCTGGTT
Organism: Schistocerca cancellata; assembly: GCF_023864275.1. Lineage (NCBI taxonomy): Eukaryota > Metazoa > Arthropoda > Insecta > Orthoptera > Acrididae > Schistocerca > Schistocerca cancellata. The sequence goes on from NC_064630.1 coordinate 197,013,653, forward strand.
TATAGTCAGAGTGTCTGTTCCATAGGTGGAATGCAGAAGTAACAGTTTTCTGAGGGCTTAGGTGGAGGCACCATTTCCTGAAGTATGTGTCCAGGATTTCCATGTTGACAGTTAATGTGCTTTCAGCAGTGGTGAAACTGGAGCTCTGGGTTCCCAAACAGATGTCATCAGCATATATGAATTTCCTTGAGGTTGTGGCTGGCAGGTCATAAATGTATAAGTTGAAAAGGAGAGGGGCCAATACAGAGCCTTGAGGTAGTCAGTCACTTACTTTGAAGACTTTGCTTCTGTCGCTATCAGAGTAAATCTGGAAAAGTCTGTTGCTTAGGATGTTGCTAAGTAGGTTTGTGAGTTTCCGACACTGAATGATGCTCACAAATTTTAAGAGAAGGCCTACTCACCATACGGTGTCGTAGGCGGCAGATAGATCCAAGAAAGCAGCTATGCTTATGCATTTCTTGTCATATTCATTTTCAATATGGGTTGTTACTACAAACACTTGGTCATTACAGCTTCTACCAGGCTTGAATCCAGCTTCCTCTATGGGTATTTGTTTATTAATTGTTTCACAGATCCTGTTGTAGATGAGTCATTCAAGTAGTTTGTAAGTAACGCTTAACAGGGCTATTGAGTGGTAACTTTCTACTTTTGTTTGGTCTTTGTTCGGTTTAAGGGTTGCTATTAACTTGGTTTTCTTGAATAATGGTGGGAGATTTCCAGTAGAGAGAATGTCTGAGAAGAAGTTAGAAAGCCATTTGATAGTTGCTGGTCCACAGTGTGTGAGAAATTCAGAGTACATACCATCGCATCCAGCTGCCTTCCCAACTTCAGTGTTTGTGATGGCGTCTCTTGCTTCCTCTTCATTGAATGAATGGATTGGAAAATTTAGAGGAATTTGGGGCTGCTCTTTTCATGGTGTTGAGCTGGGTGTTGACTTCCCTTCTTGTCTGCTTATCCTTTGGGCTCTTGGAATTTGAGATTAGGTGTTTGGCAAAATCATTCAGCTTGATGGCAGTTTCAGGTCTCACCGGTGCTGAGCTTGTTGCATCCAGTTTTCTGATAGCAGACCAAGCTTTATGACTTGAATGTGTGTGGTCGAATGATTCTACAGTTTCATACCAGATCTTCTTCCTATTCTCATCAAGTGAATGCAGAAAATCCATAGCTTTGCTAACAGTTGAATTTTCTTCGTATTCTTCAAGCAATTTTTTTACTGTCCTCATTCCAGCCAGGTGTATATTCTTAAGATAGCCTCTAGGGATAAATCGTCTGGCTGCTCCTTTAATTATGCCTATAAACCGACTGTATGTACTGTGTATTGGCTTGATCTATCTGATATTGTTATCTGTTTGTTTTCTGAATTCAGTCCAGTTAGCTTTCTTGAAATTCCACCTTAGTTTCGGATGCAACTGCATCCAGTCTCTCAAATAATAGGTCTGTGCTGACCGTGGGGGAAATCTTTTAAGTATTGAACGGCGTATCTGGGTATGGGTGCTGTGAAGCTGAGTTGTGAAGCACAAATCAGGTGTACATCCTCTGTTCCAATGTCCTGAATGAAAGGTAGGTGGATCCTTGGCATCGAAAACTACTTCCAAGTTTTCGACTTCCATCCATTCACAAAGAGCTTCACCGTTACTGTCTTTTTCACAATATCCCCATAGATTATGATGGCTGTTGAAGTCGCCCAGGAATAGAGATGGATGCTGCTGAGATGGTAGAGGAGGAGGTTTGTAGACATTGACACAGCTCTGACAAGCATAGATCAAGCCTCTCCAACTTTGACTTGAACAGCATGAATGAGCAGGATGGCCGCACCATACTTTCGAACCTTGGCTCACCCCTCCACAGAAACGTGTACACGTCACTCAGTGACCTGATACAATCGCCAGCCTCAGTTACAACTTTTTATATGTAATAAATGTTATTAAAAATGTTAGTGTGCAATCATATGCTTGCTAAAAATCTAAACAAAACTGCTATATCACACTTTGTTCTACATGCAGTATGAAAACAAAAACCAGAAGTTTAACTCTTCTATTAAATTTTCTCAAAAAATTTCACTAAATAGATGAAATAAATAAAATCTTTAAACCAATAAAGAATATAGTAGCTTCCCCAAAAACTAATATCAAACAATTTTTGAACATTAACAACAGTACTGAAAATAGTTTGATTTCTTTGCCATCAATTATTGTAATACAAATGAATATGGCATCACTTCCTTACTGGAATTTTTGTATTCTGTCCAGTACTGCAATCAGAATGGAGACAGCTGTATTAGTTTTTGACCTACGGGAAAAATGGGTGAATTAATAAATATTGTTGAATTAATAAAAAGATAATTAAAAATACAAATCTTACAAACTAAATGTTTTATGTGACTGCCTTGCTAGTCAAGTAGGTGTCTTGGATTAAATGATATGCAGGTTTTAATAAAATGTTCAATTAAGAAGTGTCGTACAGGTTAGTTAATTATGTTGCAATATACATGAATGGTTCAGTCGATGCACATTGAAAAGTGTTACAATTTGATAGAGCAATCTCCTGGGTACCATAAAAATTATGAAAGTTATTAATTATTTACTAAATTTCAGTTAAGTACATATCTCAGCACTGTAATCTCCCTCACACATTGATTGCAGACCATATCTGTACATCAGCAGAATTGTCTTCACTTCCTCATTAACATGATGTATTGTGCTGCTCTATATGTATAATAGTTTGTGCTGCGAGTGTGCCAGCTCAAACAATATAAATCTCGTCTTTGTGAATGCTGACTGTAGAACTGACATCACGTCCACCGCATTTGAATTGTGACAGGAGCTTGTGTTAGTGCCCTGCTGCTGCTGCTCTGCTTAACCACGCTGTCAGGGTACTGGCATATCCAATAGCACCAGCCACACTTGGAGTCTGCACCACAGAATGTGCACAAACCAAACACCGCTTATGACCAAAATCAATCACCCATAGTCACATGTCACAACGGTATTGGAACAGGTATGAACAAGGATATTCTGTAGATCTGGTAGGCGGCGGAGCACTGCTTCAGGTGATTTGGGTAGTGTGACACTGGGTGATAGTGAAGTGCTGATCAATTAACTAGTGTATCAGTGTTACAGGAGAGGATGGCATGGGAGTTACATTTATGGATGAGTTGGATAGGATATTGCCCATCAGTAGAGACTAGTGAGGTTGTTGGTATATTTTGACAACACCTGCTTTCAACAGCAGATACAATGTTTACAGCGAAATGTATCTGGGAGTAGGTGTAGAGGTTATGGAGGAAGGAACAAAGAATGTCCTTGCAATTAGTCCAGATCATGAAAATGTCATCAGTGATTCTGAAACAGACCAGTGATTTTAGGGTTTTAGGTGTTGACCGGATAAGAAACATTTCCCCAGAGGAAATTCATCCAGGTACCATCACAGTACCCCAGATTTCCAGATTTGTTTACAGATTTGGCCTGTGAAAGTGAAATAATTGTGGGTCAGAATGTGGTTAGCTTTGATTATTAGGAAAGAGGTGGTGGGTCTGGTATCAGAATGGTGTTGGGAAAGGTCACGGCCCTGTCCAGCTTGTGTACTGCCTTCTCCCACTACTCTTCCTCTGCCCCCTCCTCTCTCTCTCTCTTCCACCCCTCCCCCCCACCTTTCTTGTCCACCCTTTTTCCTTCCTCTGTCCCGTCTCTGTCTCCCTGCTCATATCCACCTTCATCTCCCTTTTTCCCCTCCTTCCCTTTTTCCCCTCCTTCCCTTTTTCCCCTCCTTCCCTTTTCCCCCTCCTTCCCTTTTTCCCCTCCTTCCCTTTTTCCCCTCCTTCCCTTTTTCCCCTCCTTCCCTTTTTCCCCTCCTTCCCTTTTTCCCCTCCTTCCCTTTTTCCCCTCCTTCCCTTTTTCCCCTCCTTCCCTTTTTCCCCTCCTTCCCTTTTCCCCCTCCTTCCCTTTTTCCCCTCCTTCCCTTTTTCCCCTCCTTCCCTTTTCCCCCTCCTTCCCTTTTCCCCCTCATCCTTCCCTTTCCCCCCTCCTCCTTCCCTTTTCCCCCTCCTCCTTCCCTTTTCCCCCTCCTCCTTCCCCTTTCCCCCTCCTCCTTCCCCTTTCCCCCTCCTCCTTCCCTTTCCCCCTCCTCCTTCCCTTTTCCCCCTCCTCCTTCCCTTTTCCCCCTCCTCCTTCCCTTTTCCCCCTCCTCCTTCCCTTTTCCCCCTCCTCCTTCCCTTTTCCCCCTCCTCCTTCCCTTTTCCCCCTCCTCATTCCCCTTCCCCCTCCTTCTCTTTCCCCCCTCCTTCCTTCCCCTTTTCTCCCCTCGTTCCCCTTTTCCCCCTCCTTCCTTCCCCTTTTCCCCCCTCGTTCCCGTTTTCCCCCTCCTTCCCCTTTTCGCCTCTCCTTCCCCTTTTCCCACCTCTCCCTCTATATGTCGTTTATGCTCTGCCGTCTAACCCCTTTAATCTTCTTGTGCCACAACTGAGTTATCTGTCAAAAGACCTGTCTCACTGTGTCCTGCTACCCCCTCCTTGCCTAGTGTGTCTTTCCTTACCCCTCTCCTCGCCTCCTAGAGCCTTGGCAACTTCTTTCGGTAATTTATAATCAATAATCAGTCTTGTTACAGCAGTGTACATTTATGTGTCTGTGTGGTTGTATGTTTGAATATGTGGTGTTTCACTATAAAAAGAGCAAGAGCTCAAAAACTAATGTGAATAGTGTTTTGTGTTTCTATGCTCCACTCATCAGACTGCTATAGATGAGTGGTCACTTTTCCCAGTTTTACATAATGAAGGGTCTCACCTTTTCATATATTCCATTTGAACTGATCACATATGTTTCAATTGCTATTATCTCATTATTATTCCTTTTCCTGATAAGTCCCAGTTAAATTGTTCTTGTTATAACAAAAAGACAGTGTCATACTAAAAGTTTAAAAATCTGTGTTATGGTACATAGTTGGTCCTAGTTCTTTTATCAGCATCACGTGTTACTTCTGACACCTCTGGAAAGGTCAATCTGCTCCACAGTATAGTGTCCACATTAAACTGTAGTTCTTCCTATAACTGAGTAGCTAAGTCAGTCCAAAGGTCAGACGAAGGTGAGAATATACTAATTGACTGAGGATAGCTTTGCATACTTATACATTTATAATATCACTCTTCCTACAATATTAGCTGTTCAGTAATATTAGGGAATACTGTGAAATGCCCCTGCCCCGTCCCTCCACCCAACCTAAGACAAAGCTGTGTTGGCATTAGTGTTGTTGGCACCACATGCATAACACAAAAATCAACATTTTTAAAGGCTGCAAGAGAAAAGGGAAAAGAATCAGACATATGAGTACACATGTATTAAATGACATGACAGAACATTTTGATGTCTTTTAGGTAGTGTAGTGAAGTCTGTCATTTAACTCGGTCATTTTCGACTACTCCTGGTTCATTGAAGAGTATCTTCACAGGCCCCTAAAAGTGTTTTAAGTTCTTATATGAATAAGAGGGTGAGTCAAATGAAAACCTTAAATTTGTAATAACAAATCGAAATTTCACGCCGTTATCCTGTAAGTTGGTAAGTGTGCCACAAACAGTGTGCAGAATGGCCTGTAGGTGGCAGTGTATTACAGATTGCACACACAGTGTTGCAGTATCAGTATAAAGATGGCCGCCCCACTTGTGACTTGCACCAGGGAAGAACAGCGTTCTGTTATTCGGTTTTTGCGTAGTGAAGGTGCGAAACCTATTGAAATTCATTGACGAATGAAGGTTCAGTACGGTGATGCGTGTTTGTCAGAGTAGCAAGTCTACGAATGGAATAGGAAGATCGCAAATGGTGTGACTTCAGTAGAAGATGCTCCTCATCCAGGTCAGGCACAACGAGTTATGACACCACAGAGCATTGCAGCAGTTGAAGCCATAGTGAAGGAAAACTGCCGAGTGACACTGAATGACATTGCAGCATGTTTACATACTAGTCTTGGGTCAGCACACCACATTGTGCATGATGTGCTCCAGTTTCACAAAGTGTCTGCAAGATGGATGCCATGACAGCTGACTCCTGAAATGAGAGAACTGTGTGTTGATGCTTGTGAAGAACATCTTCGGCACTTTGAATGAGAGGGTGATGGCTTCCTTGCAAGAATCGTTACTGAGGGCGAAACCTCGGTTCACTTCCACCAGCCGGAAACGAAGAGAACGAGCAAGGAATGGCGCCATTCATCGCCGAAACCAAAGAAGTTTCGAACAGCACCATCAGCAGGGAAGGTTATGCTGACTCTCCTTTGGGACGAAAAAGGCATCAGTTTGGAGCATTACATGCCTAGAGGGACCACTGTCACCAGTGCATCATACACAGATCTCCTAAAAAATCATCTGTGGCCTGCAATCAAATCCAAGTGATGTGGATTGCTGTCAGCAGGTGTCCTTTTGCAACATGACAATGCAAGGCCCCACACTGCCCATACAACAGTTGAAACAATCACAGACCTGCATTTTGAGTGTCTTCCTCATCCACCATACTCACCAGACCTTGCCCCAAGTGACTTCCATATGTTTGGACCACTCAAAGACACAGTGGGAGGAAAGAAGTTCCGTTCTGATGAAGAGTTATGCCATGTGGTGCATGAGTGGTTGCACGGACTACCTAAAGAATTTTTTTCTAAAGGAATTTATGCACTTTGTAGCGCTGGACGACTTGCATTGAGCGTGGGGGAGAATATGTTGAAAAGTGATACAGCTTTGTACCACTTCTGCACAATAAATAATATTTAAAAAAATATTTAAGTTTTTCATTTGATTCACCCTCATACTAGCACTGAAAAACTGAGCTTTCATCCTAGGGGACACCAAAGCCAAATATTTATTGAACGAATGTGTGTTTTTTTCTATTTGGGCTGCTATTTAATCTTTCTTTCCACAACCAGTTTCAGCCTATGAAATCAATGTCTAGTGATAATCTGTACAGAAAAGCACTCTGTTATTGATACAGCATGAGAACACAATGTTGTGAAGGTAAATTAGTGGAAAAAAACTTTAAATTTACCAAAAAAGTGTTCTTCTGCCCATTATTATGGAGAATGATAAATATTCAGCAGGATGGAGATGAAATTAATAAATATATAATAATATTTCAAAATTTAGACAAAGAAAACTATTTTGTTTGAAAAAAGGTTACAGGAAAATACAAGAAAAAGTTGAAAAGGTCTCTCTGGGACCAAAGTCCATTCCCCATTTTCTGGTCTGACAGTAGCAGATGGTGTCATAGTGGTATCTCCAACACCTTGGGCTCCTATTTTCCGGAGATTTTGAGCTCCACCCAGTATCACCTTGCATTTCTCCATTGGAAATGAGTGGAGAAGGCTTGGGCGATACCATTATCTTCCCAGAATTGTGAGTGCTACAATGCCGCCTTTACTCTGAGGGAGCTGTATCATGCTCTCACTTCATCCTGATCCTCTACCCCAGGGCCAACAATGTTCACATTCAGATGTTGCAGCACCTTTCTCTTGTGGGCAAGCACTTTCTCCTTCATACATACAACCGCATATGGGCAGAGCGCACATTTCCCAGATGCTAGCATGAATCCACTCTCATACCCACACCTAAGCCCAGTAAGGACAAACACCTTCCTTCAAGCTACCACCCATTTCTCACACAGCTGTGTTTGCAAGGTGATGGAACATACGGTTCATGCCCAGCTAGTATGGTGGCTCAAGTCTTGTAATTTACTGACTCACTGCGCAGTGGATATTGAGCACATCGTTCTACAGTTTACCATCTCACCTTTTTTTCCACCCATGTCAGGAATGGTTTTCTGTGGAAATCTCAAATGTGGTCTTGTTTTGCTATTTGGAGAAAGCCTACAACACCTGCTGGAGGACCGGTATCCTCTGTATTCTCTATATGTGGGGCTTCCATGGCCACCTGCCATGTTTCCTTCAGGAATTTTTAAAAGACTGGGTTTTCAAGGTACATGTGTGTTCTGGCTTGTCGGACATCATTATTCAGAAAAACGGCGTGGCTCAGGGTTCCGTCGAGAGCGTCATCCTGTTTGCTATCACCATTAACCCTATAATGGTCTTTCTCCCATTGGGCATCTCTGGCTCCCTTTTTGTTGATGATTTTGCCACCTACTGCTATTATCCACAGACTTGTCTCATTGAGTGGCATCTTCAGCAATGTCTCGATTGTCTTTACTCATGGAGCATCAACAATGGCTTTCGTTTTTCCACTGAGAGAACCATGTGTGTGCATTTCTGTTGGTGCAGTTGGTTTCTTCCACTGTCCTTACATCTCAGGCCTGTTGCTCTTTGATTTGTTGAAACTACAAAATTCCTGAGGCTCATGCTTGGTAGGGAACTTTCTTGGTCCTCCCATATGTCTTACTTGGTAGCCCACTGCACGTGGCTCCTCAGTGTCGTACGTGTCCTCAGTGGTACTTCCTGGGGAGTAGATCGGACCACCCTCCTCCATTTTTATTCGTCCCTTGTCTGTTTGAATCTCAACTACAGATGTTTTGTTTATGCATCTGCACTTCTGTCCCTCTTATGCTGTGTCAATACTATCGACCATCATGGCATCCATTTGTCCACTGGGGCCTTATACACTAGCCCGGTTGGGAATCTGTATGTAGAAGCTGCCGAACTACCACTGTCCTACTGCCGTGGTTTTCTCCTCAGCAGATATGCATGCAATTTGTCTGCCATGCATGGCCAACCATCCTATGCTTCCTTCTTCGATGACTCCTTTGATAGCCAGTATGGGGCGCATCCCTCTTCTGTTACCTTTTGGAGTTCACTTTCAGTTCTTGCTCCAGCAGCTTAACTACAAGCTACCTGCAACTTTCTTGGTGGGTGTGAACCCTTCATCACCTCTGCTTTGGTCAGTGGCCTGTGTTCACCTTCGCCTTCATTTGTCTCTAAGGACACTACTCCGGCTTCGCTCTATTGTTTTCAGTTTCACGACCTTCACATGGAACTTTGCGAAAGTACCTTTGTGTACACTGATGGCTCTCGGACTGACTGTGGTGTCGGGTGTGCCTTTGTTATTGATGCCGATGTTTTTTGGTATTGGCTTCTGGAATACTGCTCAGTATTTACAGCAGAGCTCTTCACCCTGTGTCAGGTTACACAGTATATCCGGTGACATAGGCTTTTCAATTGCGTCATCTGCTCCAACTTTCTCAGTGCCCTTCAAAGCCTCTGTGTGTCCATCCCATAGTGCAGCTGGTCCAGGAAAACTGTCACTTGCTCACTCTTGACGGAGCCACTGTGATGTTTATGTGGGTTCCTGGTTACGTTGGTCTGAAAGGAGATGAGGCCGCTAACGCTGCTGCCAAGGCTGCACTCCTAATCCCGTAGACTGCTAGTTTTTCCTTTCCCTCCGATGATCTCTGTGATGCCGTCTGTCAGCAGGTAGTATCAGTTTGGTATCACCACTGGTCCTTCCTTCAATGGAACAAGCTCTGGGTTATTAGGCCTCTCCCAGCAGCTTGGATGACCTCCTTTCGGCATTCTCATAATGAAGAGATCATTTTAGCTAGGTTGCATATCGGGCACTGTCTTTTTAGCCACTGCCATTTGTTAAGTGGTGCTTCCCCATCACTTTGTACTTGTTGCACCCAACCTTGAATCTCCCTCCCACGGTAACATTGATGTGATAGTTGAGCAAGTGACTACAACTATTGTTTCTGCAGCAGAAAATGCGATCTCTCGCTCTGTAGGGTGCCAGAGGTGAAAGGCAGTCCCTTGGTGGTCACTGGAAGTTGCTGAGGCAATTGAGGACCGTTGGCAAGCTCTACAGTGGCATAAGCGTCACCCTTCTCTGGAGCATATCATAGCCTTTAAACGCCTCCGTGCCCGAGTTTGCCATCTTATCAAATGATGGAAGCAGGAGTGTTGGGAAAGATAAGCTCTACCATTGATGATCTCGTGTCCCTAGAGTCTGCCATCCACACAGCCTTTTGCAGATGCTAACACTTGGTTGCCGTCTTTTTTGATTTACAAAAAGCGTATGACACGACCTGGCGGCATCATATCTTTGCCATATTATGCAAGTGGGGTCTCAGAGTCCTGCTTCAGATTTTTATCCAAAATTTCCTGTCGCTTCGTACTTTCCATGTCCAAGTTGGTGCTTCCCATAGTTCCAACCGGATATAGTTCCATCCATATCCGGGAGAATAGAGTCCCGCAAGGCTCCATATTGAGTGTATCACTATTTGTAATGGCCATTAACAGTCTATCGGCAGCTGCAAGGCCATCTGTCTTGCCTTCTCTGTATGCGGATGACTTCTGCTCCTCCAGTACTGGTGTTGCTGAACAGCACCTACAGGGAGCCATTCACAAGGTGGAGTCTTGGGCTCTAGCCCACAGCTTCCAGTTTTCAGCCGCGAAGTCGTGTGTCATGCACTTCTGTTGGCATCGTACCGTTCATCCAGAACCAGAGCTTTCTTACTGACGATCCACTCACTGTAGTGGAGGCATAGTGATTCTTAGGACTGGTTTTCAATGCCCGATTGACTTGGCTACCTTACCTTCATCAGCGTAACCGGAAATGCTGGCGGCAGCACCTCAATTCCCTCCACTGCCTGAGCAACACAACTTGGGTGCAGATCACTCTACACTGCTGCAGCTCTACAGAGCCCTTGTTCAATCCCGACTTGACTATGGGAGAGTGGTTTATGGTTGGGCGGCGCCCTCAGCATTTCGTTTGCTCGACCCATTGTACCATTGCGGAGCTCAACTACCGTCAGGAGCTTTTAGGATGAGTCCGGTGACGAGCGTGCTGGTGGAGGTTGGAGTCCCTCTATTGAAGATCAGACGTGCACAACTGCTCACCAGTTATGTTGCAGACATTCATAGCTTTCCTGAATGTCCTAATGACCGTCTTCTTTCCCAAACACAGCGGTTCACCTCCCGCATAGGCGGCCCTGGTCAGGGCTACTGATTGCAGTTTGCGTGCAATATCTTCTGTCTGGAGTCCTCCCTTCACTACCTCTCCTCGAGGTCCATTCACATACACCTTCGTTGTGAAGCTGTAGTCCGATGCTTCACCTGGACCGTGGCCCTAAGGACTCAGTTAACCCTGTGGCTCTCTGCTGTCACTTCCTTTCGATTCTTAAAGTGTTCCGGGCCTCTGAAGTAGTTTGCACTGATGACTGGATGGCTGATGGTAATGTTGGCTTTGCCTTTGCCCACAGAGGCCATACTGAACAGCATTCCGTGCCCGATGGCTGCAGTGTATTCACTACATAGCTGGTGGCCATATCTCGTACATTTCAGTATATCTGTTCATGCCTCAAGGAATCGTTTGTTCTGTGTACTGACTCCTTGAGTAGCCTACAAGCTATCGACCAGTGCTATCCTTGTCATCCTTTGCTAGCGACCATCCAGGAGTCCATCTATGCCCTGGAACGGTCCGGTCATTCAGTGGTGTTTGTGTGGACCCCAGTACACGACGGAATCCCAGGCAACAAACTTGCTGACAAGCTGGCTAAACAGACTACATGGAAACTGCTTATGAAGCTCGGCATTCCAGTAACTGACCTGCGTTCGTTTTTACGTCACCAGGTTTTTCATCTTTGGGAGATGGAATGGCATAGTCTCAATACACACAACAAACTGCATGTCATTAAGGAGACTACGAATGTGTGGAAGTCTTTCATGCGGGCCTCTTGCAGGGAATCAGTTGTCCTCTGCCGGCTCTACATTGGCCACTCTTGGGCGACCCAAGGCTACCTCCTGCTCCGTGAAGACCCACCTCAGTGTCGATGCGGTGCTCGGTTGACAATGACCCATATTCTGGTGCACTGTCGCACTTTGACTGCCCAGTGATGGAATCTTGGGTTACCGGACTCATCGCCGCTAATTTTATCTGACAATGCCTCATTGGCTGATTTAGTTTTACATTTTATCCGTGAGGGTAGGTTTTATCATTTGATCTAAGTTTTAGCACATGTCCTTTGTCCCTCTGTGTCCTCCACCCTAGTGCTTTTAGGATGGAGGTTTTAATGTGTTGCAGAGTGGCTGGCTTCTCCTTTTTATTCTCATGGTCAGCCAGCCGTGGTCATCTGCTTTGTTTTACTCTTTTCATCCCATTTCTTGCGTTTCTTTGGTATTCTTGTCCCCCTTTTGTCCATTTACATGTTTGTTGCCCTTCATTGTTCTTGTGAGTTTTCCTTCCATTCCGTTTTGTGCTGTCAGTCTTGTTTGTTTTTATTCTCAGCCTTGTGGCATTGTTTTATTTGGAACAAGGGACTGATGACCTTATCGTCTGGTCCCTACCCCCTCTTTCAATACCAACCAACCAACCAGCTGGCATCTGAGAAGCAAAAGCATTAAATCCCATATACAATAAATACTTTTTAATGTGCAAGTGAAATTTAAACGAAATACGAATCTGCACAATGGTGGCAGTTGTTATTTGTTCTGCAATAAAAATCACAATTTGGAAAGAAATGTAAAAACAGTGTACAGTTACGATTATTACACCTCTTTTTATAAGAAGACATTCATATAGTCATTCATTTAAATAATATAATCGAAATTAAAGAAATATCTTGCCTTGCTGTAGGGACAATACTTGCCATCCCATTTTCTTTGTAGGGCATACTGCATCATTGGAACCTGAGATGCAGTAGTGCCAGCAGGATGAGACCCACATGACTGACACAAGTTGGTATGAGCCAGAGAAGGAAAACAAGCCAAGATGATAATTTTTTTCAAAATGAGTCTCAAAAGATTATATGACATACTGAGAATCAAATTTTTGTTGCCCCTGGGAGCCATTAGATAGGCAACCTGCAACTGAGTAATGGTTTCATGTCCAAGGATAGTTTTCTGGTGCTGCTGTATTATAAGCTTATGAAACATCTTGCACTTTCTGCATCTTTACAAGTTGTCATGTGAAAATTGATAAATGTGAATTAATATAGTGATAACACAGATGTTTTAAAGTATGGTAGCGAAACTCAGGGTGAATTTACAAATCATCCTTATACTAATCCAACAGGCAGCTGTCTATCACTACAGGAAACTTCATATTCTCGTGACTGCAGCATACTGACAGGTTGGTATGTTGTTTTCTTTTGGGAACTGTTTAACTCTTAGTTTAAGGGAGAAATAATAAATTAGTGGCTGAACTGTCACAATTTGTAAAGCAGTATTTTTGCTTGTAGTGCAATTACAATTTGCAACAATATATGGAGTAACTACTTATTGGTGCTGGAAATTGAAGCAAGTATCATTTGAACTTATTATTCTAACTCTCTCTCTCTCTCTCTCTCTCTCTCTCTCTCTCTCTCTCTCCCCCTCCCCCTCCCCCCTCTCTCCCCCGTCACCTCCCCCCCCCCCCATGAGAATCTTGTCAAATGTCTCCCACGTTATAGAATAGTATGTGGTAATCTTCACACTTATTTTCAAACCACACATTTCTATTCTTACCTGTCTCCTGTAATATTGATCATAGTACTTTCAGTGGAAGCACTTGAGGTGGAAGGAGAAAATAGCAGTGTTGACAGCAGAACATGAAACACATGACTAGTACAGATGTCAGATAAACCAGCTTACAATAGTTGCTTTGTGAATCCCAGATTTGTTGCAACATTTGCTCTATAGCTGATGTCGGATTAAATTCCTCAAATGTGATGAAGACTTTTCAGATTGGTGAATGATTCTTAACTGAGAGAGATTGTTACAGATCAACATCAAAACAATTTAAGTGATATCTCAATATTTATTGTGGGTGTCACAGCTGTGAAATAAGTTTCTTACACAATAGTAGTCAGTTAAGCTAGATATGGAATTTAAATTTAATGTTTTCCTATGAAGGGTAGTCAAAAGTTTTAATTATAAAGTGAAAAAATTGCGTACTTAATTTTGTTTGTTTTTAGGTATATTTATTTAGTCCTGGTATAAACTGAAATTCCTGTGCCCCAGTGATGTAGCATGTCACTAAAGAAGGTGAAACAGAATAGCACAGCCCATTGGTAGAGTGGAGATGGGCTTTACAATTTTGTTTTGGGTCCTCTAGCAAGATGCTGCTCTACAGCGGCATTGGGATTTCAATGTGTATTGGGACTGTAGACATATAACTACAAACAAATTATGTCCATCATAGAAAAACTTAATCAAAACTAAATTATGAGCCAAAATAGTTGGCCAGTGCTTCACTCAATCAAATGCATAGTATTCCCAATAGAAATATTAAAGTGACAAACTATTGTAGCTTAGCTCCTTCCTTGGGGGGGGGGGGGGGGGGGGGGAGGAAGATATGTTGGATGAGGTTAAAAAGGTGCGACAGGTCCCGTCCCTCTGACACCAGTATGAAAGGGACCCACCTATACCTAACTGTGTCATCAGTGCAAATGATTCTCTCATATCCTGGGATCTGAATGACCTGTCTTTCCTTTTTAACCCTCCCAGACCTACTCCCCTTTTCTCCTCAAGGAATGAACTAATGTTTGGAAAGCTAGGGTAGTTTGTCACCTTTATTTTTATATTTTTGTTGGTAGTTCTAAACATTTTACTCCTGAAGTTAAGTTTTAACCAGCAGTTATGTCCCAGAATTTAACAAAAAATTATTCAACTTTTTTTTGAGAGGCTAATTAAAACTTTTTCTATCCTCTATCTCAAGACCTCCACTCAATGGGGGAGTGCAGGCTCCACTATTCAGGATTTAAGGTTGTAAACCAGCAGAACAGTTGGCTCACAACACTTTCACAGCTCTGAAGAAACAGAGTCTTACTAGCACACTCAAATTTTGCTGCTGGCCAGGTAATCTAGAAGAGATTAGCTGCCCCAGAATTGTGAGTCAATTGGTGCCTCAGTCTCTCAGGGATGAGTGACAATAAATACACTAAAACTTTGCATATCATTATTTTAATTTAAATTAACTTCCTTTTCCAAAATAACTGTATCTACATTTGAAATTTCTTATTACCTCTAGGAACGCAGAATGTGCCTTTGCCTCATAAAAATTTTTAAATTACACAAATTAATGTAACAGTTTGTATAGGCCGTGTGTCAGACTCTCATAATAAATTGATGGATTCCATTTGACAACAGAATGCAAGATATCCATTACATGCGGGCCTAAGCTTCCTTATGCATGTATTACACATAAGAACTTTATGACTAAAATCAATACTTGCAATAGTGTAAAAATACAGTGTTTATACTTTCGTCAACTGAAAAATTGTATGTGTCACCTCTGTGCAGGAATGTAATGAAACATTGCAAGGAGCTTAAGTGTAAATCCTTTGTAGAACTGACGACACATTATGGTGTCTCAGAATGGGTAATATTTACATAAATAAATATATAGTTTGTACTCTTATTTTCAGGTTTGTTTGATGCTTGGACTAAAATATATCGCCATGAAGGAATAGCAGGCCTGTATAGGGGCTTCTGGATTAGTTCCTTTCAGATTGTGTCTGGTGTTTTTTACATATCAACATATGAAGGAATGCGACATTTTTTGAGCCGCTGTGAAGTGGACTCTCGTGTTAAAGCCCTGGTTGCAGGAGGTTGTGCATCACTAGTTGGGCAGACAATCATAGTTCCATTTGATGTTCTTAGTCAACACTTGATGGTACTGGGTATTGTGAGTGGAAACACAAAGAAAGAGGTAACTACATTCTTTCTTCTCTCAAAATTTTGGAGTAGCATTTGCATCTGTTTCTAGGGCAGCAGTAGGTAGAAAAGATAACCAACATTGTTAACTTCACAGTACCCCTCTAAGTGTTTTACTTTTTGGTTGTACAGAGTCTGCCAGAAAAAAAAAATGTATACCGTATTTACTTGAATCCAAGCCGCACTCGAATCTAAGCCGCACCTGAAAAATGAGACTCGAAATCAAGGAAAAAAAATTTTCCCGAATCTAAGCCGCACCTGAAATATGAGACTCGAAATTCAAGGGGAGAGTTAAGTTTTAGGCCGCACCTCCAAATCGAAACAAAGTTGGTCCATTGTAATATGAGACACAATTTAGGTCGAATGAATGACGATACAGCTACAGTAGTTTGGTTCGCGTAGTAAGCTAAGCAGTTAGGCTTTACCAGGTAGCCATAGCTATGCGTCAGGCGCTCCGTCCATAATTATACGGGTACCCTTCCTTTTTCACGTGCTTCGTCTGGTTTGGATCGATTGCTTATTTTTCTTTGATCTTATAAGTGCCGTTCTCTTTGTTGTAGGTGTTTACGTCACTCTAAGCTGAAAATGCATTACTGTACTGTGTCATGCACTGTTTGTCGCATTCTGATAATCAGTGTTTACGGCCTGTTGCCGCTCGCGGCGTGGCTTGCTTTTGTGCGCACTACCGCCGCTTACAATTAAAAAAAGAAAAAGAGAGAAATCGTCTCATTAGCAAAACAATGGCAAGAGACTGCTATTTGTTGTTACTAACACTGCTGCTTTCTTTGACGATCAACAAGAACCAAATAATAGACTGCGTATGATAGAAGATGTTCTGAACGAGAGTTTAGCGAAAATTTTTCTGTTTGAAAATCTTTGCAGACGTCTCTTTAGTACATAACATTCTGCACAGAAATTAGTCATCTTAGATTTAAAAATCTAGTCAATTGACGTGCTTCATTTCTGACTATCACTATTAGGCATAAGAATAATACGAATATAAACATGAAATGATATGTATATTCTTCGGCGTTTGCTGTTGTCTCACTCTAGTTTCGTAGTTTATTAAGCGGACAGGATTTAAATGAGATAGCAGCAAACACGAAAGAATACATGGCAAAATGTTTATATACGTATTATTCTTATGGTGAAGAGAATACTGCATGTGATTCACAATTCATAAAAGTTCCTATTAGTAACCATCTCTTCTCATAGGTAGAAAAAATTCAGAACGTAGAGTTGGCCATATTGACAAACATCCCAAACAGTCTTGCCAGTCGGATTTTCATAGTACAGTACATTGAAATGTTGCTACATTCGAAGACTAACAATACGGAATTTGTATTTACTTCGTTGGATAATGTATGAAAATGCAGTGGTCGAAACTCGGGGCGGAGAAAAAATTTCGTCTTCCATCGTTTTTTTTTTTTTTATTTATTTACTGACGCAGAGGTTTCGGCGCCAGTATTTATCTTTGTGCCTGAAAAGCATGCATGTGAATCGCTACATATATTCGACGGCAGAAGTTAGTTGTGGCGGCACCTACCAACATTTTTCAGAACTTCCACTTACTTTGCACTCGATTCTAAGCCGCAGGCGGTTTTTTGGATTACAAAAACCGGAAAAAAAGTGCGGCTTAGATTCGAGTAAATACGGTACACACTTTAAGGAATGAAAAGTATCACTTATGTGTTTATTTTACATTTAATAATTGATCACACATGTTGTAAAACCTTCAGTTTAGCATATGGTTACTTTAAATGTTCAAAGTGTTCACCTTTGGCGGCTATACACATAACAGAACAATGAGCAGTCACAGCATCTACATCAGTCAATGTTACGGTGGAGATTGCTGCGCATGTCACTGTAATCTCCTGGCGAAGTTCCTCCAGTGTGTGTGGCTTATGTCGATTGACATTATCTTTCACAGTTCCCCACAAGTAAAAGTCCATAGCTGTTAGATCTGGCGACCGTGGAGAGAACTCAATGGGCCCTCTTCGTCCAATCCAATGCCCCAGAAAATTGTCATCCAGGAAAGCTCGTATGGCTAGGTGGTTGTGTGGTGGTGCCATGACCTGTTGGTAGAAGACCTCTTCATCATCTCCATAAAGTGCATGTATACCTGGCAAAATTGATGAGTGTAACATTTCCAGGTACAATTCTCCAGTGACAGTAGCATCAAAGAAAAAGGGTCCTACTAAGCCCCTAGATGATAGTCCACAACACACATGAACCCCTGGTAAATTGAGCACTTTATCCACACAAACATGCACATTTTCGGTTGCCCAGTACACACTGCTATGCCGATTCACGGTTCCATTAATTTTAAATTGTCCCTCGTCGCACCACACTACCTTTGTCACAAATTGTTTGTCATCAGTTACCACTTGCTGATATCATTTGCAAAATTGCATTCAGTGATCAGGATCGTCATCATTAATCATGTGCAGTAATTGTGGGATGTAAACTTTCCACTTTGCAGCTTTCAGAATTCTTCGTACACTTGTACTGCTAACCCCTACTTCACATGCACATTGCATAGCAGACTTCTGTGGAGAATTAACAAACATTTCCAACGTGAGAGCTGACGAAGCAGGACTTACAGCTGTACACTGTCTTCCTGATCTTCATTTTTGAATATCACAAATTGTTCCATACGATTCAAACCTGTCAGTGATGTGTTTAATTGTTAGGTGGGTTGGTGGTTCTGTATCAAATTCCCGCCTCCACTGATGTTGTACTTCAACGGGATTATCAAACTAGTAAAACCACTTCACAGTACATTTCAGTTATTTGAATGTCAAGCATGCTGCAGCCATCTTGTTTTCTCGATACAGAGATGAAAGTACTAACATCTGTTGAGCCAAAGACCATACTACAACACACTCGTAGCTCAGATCGAACAATAATATTGATATCTTGACAGAGACTGACAAAGAGTGTATACATTTTTCTGGCAGACTCTAAATTACATTGTGTATATTTTGCATCTTTAGCTTATAAGTAAAACATCTCGTAATAATTTCAATGACAGAATTCCATTTTGTTGTAGCATTGTTAATGTTCATTCCAAGGATAAAAAATTTGTTTCTGCTTTCTGAACTGTATTGAAGTATGTTGTGAAACTGATATTAGTAAGTCAGTGTTTCAAAGTTACTTATTCATGCTTATTACTTTAATGTCAGTCTCTGAATCATTTTTAAATAATGTGTAGTAAACTTTGTTTCCACCCTTGTGTGACTTATTTATGGTTGTTCATAATTGAATGTATTATCACTTAGAAATACTAAAAGAGGAATGAAAAAGCATATTGTCCGCTGGTAGACACAACTGGGATACATGTGATGCTGATAATTATTTCTGTTGAAATCTTTAAAATGAAGGTTATACCTCCAGTGGATTAGCTGTTGTAGAAGACTGCTTCCTAACAGACACTGAACAAGTTAACAAAAAAAAAAAAAAAAAAAAAAAAAATTCATCTGGTACCAAACATCAGTTTTGCAAAAGAAACACTAGGGTAGCAAAATTGTTAGAATATTCAAAAATATTTGTTTGGCTCAAACTTTACTTTAGGTTACTCTGACAATTGTAATTTGTCTAAAAATATTGATCAATAATTGTAGGACATTCTTTAGATTGATGGAGCAGTTTGAATGCATATTACTTCATATAAGTTGCCAATAAAACATTATTGCAAAAACGATAGCCACATGTTTTATTTATTCAGAAAGATGAATGGATCTGATGTTTTCATCATAGAATTCACTGCAAAAATTGGTGCACCTTCTTTTTTCTTGCTGGTCTATGCTCTAAAATATGTATGTGAAGATTTTTATTTGTATTGATCCTAAAATGAGTCAAGTGTGGAAAAGGACATTTCCTACATAACTATAAAACATCTTACTCATAACAGACTATTCGGTGCAATGGAAGAGCATCAAAAGTTAAAACTGTTTCCTAGAACAAAATTTTGAACAGTGTCTGCTGTTGCAGCAGCAGCAGCAGCAGCAGCAGTAGTAGTAGTAGTAGTAGTAGTAGTAGTAGTATTTCAATGGAATTCTAGAAACATGCCTCACAGACTAAGCTTCCAACTGATGAGATGCAATGCAAAAAGTGCTTACACCGTGGACTAAGAGTCTGTGACATTCTTTTCTGCCCCAAACATTCGTACTTGACATACTGGCATCAGCCTCCTATCCAGCCACCTTCCTCCTCCAGGAACAGGGGCCAAAGCTGCTCTCTTACGTTTTACCCCTCGTCAGGTGGAATCCTACAATTAACCTTTTACTGAGTGGGAACTGCTTCTGGCCATCTCCTTTTCCCACAATTCAGCCCTTGGCCCCTAATTCCATCCACAACCAAGTGCTTCAAAACCTCGATCCTACATGACATATCTCCTCTGGGTGTTTAACGGTATTTGGCTCCATGGCGTTTCCCCTCTCAATTGAGGGGCAGTATTGTGGTTCCTGTCCTTAAGCCTGGAAAGGATCTGTTTTCCCTCGATAGTTACTGATTTATCAGTCTGACCAACATTCCCAGCAAGTTGTTTGAAAGGATAGTGGCTCGTCAGCTCTGTTGGGTCCTTGAATCTTGGGCCCCCTGCGTAATAAACTTCACGCAATTAAGGGGCTGCAACCACATTCTTCCTTCTGCATCTTGCGGCGGGAGTCTGCCATCCTCTGCCATCTTTGTATCAGTCATACCAGGTTGACCCTTGACTTTTTACTCCATAATGAGCCACATCTCTTTGTAGTTGTGGGGCCACCTCACAGTGATTCATATTCTGTTAGATTTTTCCTACATTTTGGCCTTCACACTAAATTTACCCTCCCCGTCTCCTTGTCATGTG
Organism: Schistocerca cancellata; assembly: GCF_023864275.1. Taxonomy (NCBI): domain Eukaryota; kingdom Metazoa; phylum Arthropoda; class Insecta; order Orthoptera; family Acrididae; genus Schistocerca; species Schistocerca cancellata. The sequence continues at coordinate 197,034,105 of NC_064630.1, forward strand.
TGTTAGTGGATGGCTCTCTCATGGTTACATCTGTGCTGGGTTTTCTTTGCAGAAGCGGTTTGATCTCCCAGATTTAAGTATCTGAATTTCCTTCAGAATTGGACTTGCTTGGTTAGCATTGATTTTTGAGGCCTTTCGGTATTGTCTCCATGTTGGCCAGGTTCCCCCACCCCCTTTCACTACATTTTGTCTGATCTTCTGTGCACTTTTGTTCCTCCCTTTTCTTGTCTTCTTCACTGGTGTTGTCTCCATCCTGTCACAATCATGGAATGGTGTGGGAATCTGTATGGGTCCGTGGAGGTGCTGTTGCTCATAGCACCTGCAGGATGCACCCTGCTTTCCCCCCCCCCCCCCCCTTTCCTGTTTTTTACTCTTCCTGCTGGCCTGACATTCTTTCTGCCTCTTTGATTGCCCATTTTCGTCTCCCATCAACTGGACTGTGCTCTTGGGTATTGTTCCTCGCTTAGTGTCTGGCACCTTGGATTGTGGGACGGATGACCTCGCTGTTTGGACCCACCCCCCAAAATCTACCAGACAACATATTCTTGTCTGTTACCACATGAATTTGTGTGTTGTGAGGAGCTATTGCTTGCCACTATCACAGTCACTAGGTGATTGCACTATTCATTTTGTGTGCAATTTTTAGTGTGTCCATCATGTAACAGTCCAGATTTATTTTCAACAATGTAGGAAAAGATAGACTGCTACTTACTGTAAAGATAAGACATTATGTTGCAGACAGGCACAATTAAGATGCTTACATAAAGCTTTCAGCCACAGCCTTCATCAGAAAAAGAGGAACACCTACTATTCATTCACACAAGCACGCACACCTCACACACACATTACCACCAACTCCAGCAGCTTTGGCCCGAATGATTCTGGCCCAAGTTGCTGGAGTTGGCGGTTGTGTATGTGAGGTGTGCTTGCTTCTGTGAATGAGTGGTTTTTCTCTCTCTTTTTCTGAAGAAACCTGTGACTGAAAGGTTTGTGTTAGTGTCTTATAATTGTACCTGTCTGCAACGTAATGTGTCATCATCTGCTATGTATCTTTTCCTACAGCGTTGATATTCTCATCTGGAGTTACCATTGCCAGATTTATTTCCATTTGCTCTTCATTCTTTGAAATGCAAATATTTAGTACCAAGCTAGGTGGTGCAGTGGTTAGCACACTGGACTCGCATTCAGGATGACAACGGTTCAAACCTGTGTCCAACCACCATGATTTAGGTTTCCTGTGATTTTCCTAAATCACTTTAGGCAAATGTCGGGGCGGTTCCTTTGAAAGGGCACAACTGACTTCCTTCCCCATCCTTCCCTAATACATATTGGGACCGATGACCTCGCTGTTTGAGCCCTTACCCCACGTCAGCCAACCAACCATTTGATTTAGTAAGGAGTTATTTATATTCTTATTGTTATGTTTTTTACTGTAGGTTCCATCATGTTTGTTTTCTTTAGTTCAGCTGGCTGTGCATATCATATTTTTTAAAGTTGTTTTTTCCTGTGACTCTAAAATCTTTCACATTCAGATAACACCATTCAGTTAGATCAGTAGCTGGTAGGTTACCAGGAACTATAGCAGATAGCAAATATTTCCTACTTGTGTCACTCTTATTTATTTGTATAGCTACTTTGAAACTAATGTATTATGAAATTTGTTTCTCTAGATGCTTCTGAATCCATTGGGCATTTCTTTAAAACCTGGCCGATCTCGCCTTGAAGTAACCATTGATATAGTACGACAAGTGTACATACAGGATGGTTTCAAGGGATTCTATAGAGGCTATGTTGCATCACTATTTACTTATGTGCCAAATAGTGCTATGTGGTGGGGATTCTACCATTTCTATCAAGGTAAGTTATATGATTACAAAATTATCTAAGACTCTGCTAGATCACCCAGTAGTAAATGTCTTCATTGTAAGGTGAACTGACCTCATGTGACAGAAATGGCTTTCATTGTCATCAAGCCCTTTGAAATGTGCGTCAGTGTACAGAAAATAAGTGGCAGTCAAAGGATTATTATTATGTTGACCTTTTTATAATGAATTCCTTCAGGAGGAGGAACCGTGTATATGTATTCTGCATGTTCAGAGAAAAAACCTGTACTTAGTTTTTCAGTATGCTATGCTGAGTGGTAAACATAAATAGGACAAGAAATATTAACTGGTCTTTTCAACTTCCACTACTCTCCAGAGAGGATGTTTGTGCTTACTGGTAATTGTACTGCCAATGCTGCAGTGTAACTGGTAGAGTGAAGCTGTCAGCTGAAGATGTTTATCAGACAGGAAGGGAAATTTGATTGAAGGGTATACACAAGGTATAAACAATAACAGTTTACGTCGTACCATAGTGGTGTAGATGAAGTCAAGATGAACAAATTGTTCAGGACACTTGTGTTATATCAAGTCAGTAAAGTACCTCAAATCAGCCTACAAAAACCACGAAGTTGTGGCGCATCTGTTTAGTAACAGATTTTGCTATCGTCATTTCTCTATGCACAAACTATTATTTCTAGAGCAAAATGAATAGGACCTCCTTCGTAGGAAATTTATTTTAGTTTCATTTTTCTCTAAGATAAGATTATATAATGGTAAGACAGAGATTTAGGAACCAGGTATTAAATTGTAAGAAATTTCCTGGGGCAGATGGAGATTCTGACCACAATCTATTGGTTATGAACTGCAGATTGAAACTGAAGAAACTGCAAAAAGGTGGGAATTTAAGGAGATGGGACCTGGATAAACTGAAAGAACCAGAGGTTGTAGAGAGTTTCAGGGAGAGCATTAAAGAACAATTGACAGGAATGGGGGAAAGAAATACAGTAGAAGAAGAATGGGTAGCTCTGAGGGATGAAGTGGTGAAGGCAGCAGACGATCAAGTAGGTAAAAAGACGCGGGCTAATAGAAATCCTTGGGTAACAGAAGAAATATTGAATTTAATTGATGAAAGGAGAAAATATAAAAATGCAGTAAATGAAGCAGGCAAAAAAAAAAGTCTCAAAAATGAAATCGACAGGAAGTGCAAAATGGCTAAGCAGGGATGGCTAGAGGACAAATGTAAGGATGTAGAGGCTTGTCTCACTAGGGGTAAGATAGATACTGCCTACAGGAAAATTAAAGAGACCTTTGGAGAGAAGAGAACCACTTGTATGAATATCAAGAGCTCAGATGGCAACCCAGTTCTAAGCAAAGAAGGGAAAGCAGAAAGGTGGAAGGAGTATATAGAGGGTTTATACAAGGGCGATGTACTTGAGGACAATATTATGGAAATGGAAGAGGATGTAGTTGAAGATGAAATGGGAGATAAGATACTGCGTGAAGAGTTTGACAGAGCACTGAAAGACCTGAGTCAAAACAAGGCCCCGGGAGTAGACAACATTCCATTAGAACTACTGATGGCCTCAGGAGAGCCAGTCATGACAAAACTCTACCATCTGGTGAGCACGATGTATGAGACAGGCGAAATACCCTCAGACTTTAAGAAGAATATAATAATTCCAATCCCAAAGAAAGCAGGTGTTGACAGATGTGAAAGTTACCGAACTATCAGTTCAATAAGTCACAGCTGCAAAATACTAATGCGAATTCTTTACAGACGAATGGAAAAACTGGTAGAAGCCGACCTCGGGGAAGATCAGTTTGGATTCCGTAGAAATGTTGGAACACGTGAGGCAATACTGACCTTACGACTTATCTTGGAAGAAAGATTAAGAAAAGGCAAACCTACGTTTCTAGCATTTGTAGACTTAGAGAAAGCTTTTGACAATGTTGACTGGAATACTCTCTTTCAAATTCTGAAGGTGGCAGGGGTAAAATACAGGGAGCGAAAGGCTATTTACAATTTGTACAGAAACCAGATGGCAGTTATAAGAGTCGAGGGGCATGAAAGGGAAGCAGTGGTTGGGAAAGGAGTGAGACAGGGTTGTAGCCTCTCCCCGATGTTATTCAATCTGTATATTGAGCAAGCAGTAAAGGAAACAAAAGAAAAATTCGGAGTAGGTATTAAAATTCATGGAGAAGAAGTAAAAACTTTGAGGTTCGCCGATGACATTGTAATTCTGTCAGAGACAGCAAAGGACTTGGAAGAGCAGTTGAACAGAATGGACAGTGTCTTGAATGGAGGATATAAGATGAACATCAACAAAAGCAAAACGAGGATAATGGAATGTAGTCAAATTAAGTCGGGTGATGCTGAGGGAATTAGATTAGGAAATGAGACACTTAAAGTAGTAAAGGAGTTTTGCTATTTAGGGAGTAAAATAACCGATGATGGTCGAAGTAGAGAAGATATAAAATGTAGACTGGCAATGGCAAGGAAAGCGTTTCTCAAGAAGAGAAATTTGTTAACATCGAATATAGATTTAGGTGTCAGGAAGTCGTTTCTGAAAGTATTTGTATGGAGTGTAGCCATGTATGGAAGTGAGACATGGACGATAACTAGTTTGGACAAGAAGAGAATAGAAGCTTTCGAAATGTGGTGCTACAGAAGAATGCTAAAGATAAGGTGGGTAGATCACGTAACTAATGAGGAGGTATTGAATAGGATTGGGGAGAAGAGAAGTTTGTGGCACAACTTGACTAGAAGAAGGGATCGGTTGGTAGGACATGTTCTGAGGCATCGAGGGATCACAAATTTAGCATTGGAGGGCAGCGTGGAGGGTAAAAATCGTAGAGGGAGACTAAGCAGATTCAGAAGGATGTAGGTTGCAGTAGGTACTGGGAGATGAAGAAGCTTGCACAGGATAGAGTGGCATGGAGAGCTGCATCAAACCAGTCTCAGGACTGAAGACCACAACAACAACAACAACAACATGTTTTTACTAGAGGCCATTGTTTTTCAGTTATTCAAAAGAAACACACAAGTGGCCGTCAAATGCCCTGTCATCCCATGCTAAATGACCCACTGGTCAGGATTTTTGGTATGTTGCTCATGGCAGTCCCTCAAACCACTTTACAAAACGTTGCAACTACATGAATTATTTTCAGTATTCGACCTGTTTCGGTCTTATGCCATTGACTTAATCAGCTATTTCGTTAACATTAATAATTAACTGTGCCTGTGAGAATAATGGATGAAAAATAATTTTTGTAAATACTAGGCAAAAACTAATTACAGTGCTAATTTGATCCAGAGTTAACTCTTGCAAACACTGTAGTTTCATAGTCAGAAGGCCAGGCAAACAAAATAATTTAATTGTTAATTTTATGCAGTTAAATATCACAAAATCATTTGGTAAAATGTATACAAACATCAATTCTACAATTTGTAAGTGAACGACTAAGCTGATGGTGAAATAAGCCCAGAATTGAAGACCAGAAGAGGTCAAACATGGGAAATAACTCGTGTAGCTGCAAATTTTTGTACAGTGCTTTGAAAAAGATACTAAAAATCCTGACTTGTAGGGGCTAAATGTGGGTTGAGAGTGTGTTTGAAGTTCGCTTTTGTACTATTTCTTGAATATTCAAAAACCACAGCATCTAGTGAAATGAATCCCAGCACAAGATTAAAATAAATTAAATTTCCTACAAAAATTGCCTTTTCTTTTTTTCTCTATGACCAATTTGAACATACGAGTAGATTTCCAAGAGAATATTGAAAACCTTGCGCAAAGGGTGATACATGCTGTAGCTTAGGTGGTTTTTATAGGCCAAGTTGCGGTACTTCACTGACTTAGTACAACAAGTGTCCCGTATAAAACTCATTGTTTTGAGTGTCTCCACACCACCGTGGTACATTGGAAAAAAAAATCATTTACAGCCTTCAGATTCAAGAGAGGACAGTAACTGTATGAGTTAATGGGAAGACTGAGACTGCTTTCAGATGTAATGTAGGTAGCAGGTAGTAGCAGTTTGCAATGAGTTCTTGTGGTGTACTCTGACAATGACTTGGATTTGTCAGTTGCATTGGGGTGACCGGGCAGACAAAGGGAAGACTCTTGTGGTGTTAGCAGAGGTTAAGATCAGGAGGATTATGGGAGTGAAGGATATATTGCAAGGATAATTCCCATCTGCATAGTTCAGAAAAGCTGGTGCTGTGGGGAAGGATCCAGATGGCATGGATTGTGAAGCAGCCATTGAACTCGATCTTGTGTTCTGCCACTGGGTAGTCAGTTTTTGGCCAAAATTTGATAGTGGCCATTCATTCTGGATGGCAGCTGGCCTGTGAACATGCTTGCATAAAATACTGTGCAGAAATTGCAGCACAGCTGGTACATGACATGTCTGCTTTCACAGGTGGCCCTGCATGTGATGGGATAGGATAAGCCTGTAACAGGATGATGATAGGATGTGCTGGGTGGGTAAATGGGGTGCCCTTGCATCTGGGTCTTCCACAGGGTATGACTCCTGAATGGCATAGGGATCGACCAAGATGATGTGTCGGTTGGGTGGGTAGCAAAATACCATTTTAGGAGGGGTGGGAAGAACAATGGGTAGGATCTCCCTCATTTCTGGGCATTATCATAGTCATAGCCCTGGCAGAGGACGTGGTTCAGTTGCTTAGGTCTGAGATGATACTATATCATGAGGGGCCTCTCTTTTGTAGTTGGTTCTTGTGGGCGGTGCAAGGATTTAGGATATTGAAGATATGGTGTGGGAAGTTTGTTTTCAGGCTACATTTTGGGGAAAGTATCTTTTCCATAAAGCCCTTTGTGAGATGTTCAGCCTACTGGGAAAGTCAATTCATCACTGCAAGTATGCAGTCCAAGGTTGACCAAGCTGATGGGGAGCTATTTTTTTGGTGTGGAAAGGTTGACAGCTGTCAAAATGCAAGTAATGGTGGTTAGTGGGCTTGCTATGGACAGAGATATGGATGGAGCTGTCAGCTTAGTGGAGATCAATGTCCAGTGTGGTCATATGTGACTTTTGCAGCACCAGCTGCGGTTGCTTTTACTGTAGTGAATTCTGTCCTACAAACTACCTGAAGGCCAGATTGCAGTTGAACATTATCCAAGCAACAAATTACTACATTTCTTCCTCAGATCCACCCACCTCACCACACTCATTGCTCCCAACATAACCTTACATCTGTTCTTTTTTCTTTCTCCCTTGCACAATGATATAATGTGTGATAGATTTTTCTCACTGTGCAGTACTATCCTACATCCCTCACCATTATTTCTTCCAGTCTTTTTATTCCCCAAATGTTCACCGTGTTATCCTTGGTTCCCTGAACAACCACCTAATGCTTCCATTTGCCCATCTCCCATGTCTGTTTAATGCCCTCCTCTGAACTGCAAACTCCCCCTGGATGCCAAAGAGTATGTGCCCATTGTGTCTGAATCATGGGGACTCCGAACAACAGTTTACTGGCCTTGTAGCAGTTGCTGAGGCTGGATGGCACCCATGGGGAGAGCCCCCATTTGGAGTGAGTGGCACAATAGTGGATGGCTTGGAACAAAGCAGATGAAGCTTTCTCCCACTAGTTTTCATATGGCCCCAAAAGTCTTTTCAGAAGGGAATAATTCATTAAACAAAGAGAGAGATGACACCAGAATGTTCCCTTCCTGGGCTATGCTGTGGGAGGAATATAGGGCTAAGCGACAAGCCGAGAAATACTTCCCCCAATACCTGGTTTGTTCAAGGACAGATGGGGATTCTTTTTGACCACAAAGCCTTTAGCTTTCTACAGAATATAGAGAACAAGTTTGGGGAAGTTGCAGCCATCTCCAAAATGAAGATAGACTCACTTCTGATTAAAACAGCATTCCCTGCCCAGACAAGGGCACTGCTCACTTGTGATAAGCTGGGTGACATTCCTGTGACTACCGTTCATAATAATAGTCTTAAGTAGGGTTCAAGGCATTGTTTTCCATTGTGATCTTCTCCTATAGTCTGATGATGAGCATCGTGCCAACTTGGAGCAACAGGGTGTATGTTTTGTCCGTCGTGTCCATAGGGGCCCAAAGGACTACAGCATTGCTGCTGCGGCCTTCATCTTGATCTTTGAGGGCAATGCGTTGCCTGACAATGTCCACGCTACATGGAGGTAATGCCGCTGGATGTCCAGAGTGGAACAGCAGCCATTTTATCGGCAGCCGACTTAGTGATCCCATATTCTTTGGGATTCCCTCATCAGAAGATAGTACCTTGGTGGACGTCAGAAGCCACCGAGGCCGTTAGATGTCACAGGCGGGCTTTCCAACACCATAAGCAACATCATTCAGTGGAGCACCTCATTGCCTTTATTTAAATGGCTCCGTGCCCAGGTCTGCCACATAATAAAATGATGGAAGCAAGAATGGTGGGATGGTATGTTTCAATTATTGGACCACGTACTCCTCGTTGGCAGATTTGGACAAAGATCAGATGCATGTACAGATACCAATCCCCTGCAGGTGTACCTGGTATTTGCTTGATGGTGTTGTCTTCACTGGTCCAGATACTGCTGCAGAACATTTCGCTCTGCATTATGCTCAAGCCACTCATCAGAGAACTGTCATCCTGCCTCTCATGTCCTCAACAGTGAGTGGAGTGATTAGTGATTGCACTTGTCTTTCACTACATGCCACCTGGAGCCATACAATACTCCATTCATTGAGTGGGAATTTTTCAGTACACAAGCCCTTTGCGCTGATACAGCTCCAGAGCCACACCGCATCCACAACTAAATGCTTAAACACCTATCGGTGGATTGCCAGCGTCATCTCTTTACCGTCTTCAGTACTATCTAGAGCAAGAGTGAGATACATTTCAATGGTGAGACAGCATCATCTTCCTGGTACTGAAACTTTGTAAGCACACCCTACAGGTGAGCAGCTATCGACCAGTTAATCTGACCAATGTTCTCTGTAAGTTACTCAAATCCATGGTGAGCTGGCACTTGTGTTGGCTCTTTGAGCTTCAGGGCCTTCTGGTTCCATCCCAGGGTTGTATTTGCCAAAGCCATTTCACTGCTGATAAGTTGGTTTCCTTGGAGTCTGCCATCCAGACAGCTTTTGACCAACATCAAAATGTTATTGCTGTCTCCTTCGATCCGCAGGAGGCTTAAGACACCACATCCTCGCCACCTCTCATGCGTGATGACTCTGAGGCTTCTTCAGATTTTTGTTCAGAACTTCTTGTCGTGCCATACTTTCTGGGTTCAAGTTGATGCTTCCCATAGTACTCCCCAATATCCAAGAGTGTCCCTCTCTTTCTAGCGGCCATAAGTGGTATTGCAGCAGCTGTGGGGTCTTCAGTATCACCATTCTTGTATGCCAACAATTTTTGCTTTCACTAGTGCTTCTCTAGTGGGGTTCTTGGTAGCACTGACTGCAGGGTGTCATTTGAAAGGCTCTCACCCACAGCTTTCAGTTTTCAGCCCCCGGGACTTGTTTCTTGCACTTATGTAGACATTGTACTATTAATCCACAACAATAACTTTACTTCAATGACCAATTACTTAATGGGGTGGAGACTTAACTGCTTTTTGTGACTGGTCCTCTATGCCCAGTTGTTGTGGCTTCCCCATCTTTGCCACTTTAAGCAAAGGTGCTGGACACATTGTGCTGCCTCAGTAACACCAGCTGGAGTTCAAACCAATCTACCCTTCTGTGGCTTTACAAAGCCCTGATCCTGTCTTGTCTTGATTATGGAGATCGGGCATATGGTTCAGCTCTGCCCTCAGCATTACGATCACTGGACCCGATACAACACTGTGTGGTCTGACTTTCCACAAGAGGCTTTTGAGCTAGCTCTGTGAACAGCCTATTCCCAGAGGTTGGGGTCCCACCACTACAGATCGGATGCCAACAACAGTTACTCAATTGTGCTGTACTTGTTTGCAGCTCCCCTCAGCATCTGATGTACTGTACCCTTTTTCCTGGTAGGGAGATCTATCTCCCACAACAGAGGCCAAGGTCTGACATCGTGATCACAGTTTGCGTAGTGTCTGTGATCTGAATTCCATTTTTCCCCACTTATCAGGGAGAAACCATGTGCGCTGCAATGATGTGTGCCCCGTCCTTGGATCTACCTCGACTTCTTGTTTGGACCAAAAGACTCAGAGACCCTATGGTTTCTCACTGTCTTTTCCTGAACGTCCTTGATGCATTTCCTAGCTCAGACATGGTACATGCTAATGGTTCTGTGATCAACGGATGAACCCAGTTTTGCCTACACGTTTGCAAGATACAATGAACTACACTTCCTGCTGAACAGATGTAGTGTATTCACTGCAGAATTGGTGACCATTGTTAGACTACTCAGCCACCTTTGTTCTTGCACTGGCAAGTTGTTCTTAATTGACAGTGATTCCTAGAGTAGTCTTCAGGCTGTAACCAGTGCTACTCTTGACACATGGTCATTGTGATTATCTGGGATATCCTGTGTGACCTCCGCTAACACTGGACCATCTTTGTATGGACCCCTGGTCACATTGCGGTCCCAGGGAATGAACATGCTGATCGGTGAGCCAAGTTAGCTACTAGGATGCCAACTTAGGAGACGGAGGTACTTAAATCTGACCTTCTATCAACTCTAAGCTGACATTTGTTGGAGGCTCGGAATGCAGATTGGTGTACCTCTGTTCCTCCAAGTGTAAAGGAGGCCACGATCTTGTGCCAGTCTTTCCTCCAGGGTTCTTGATGGTAATCTACTGTTCTCTGACAGCTTCACATTGGCCACACTTTGGTGACCTAAGGCCACATCCTCCAGTGTGAGGATCCACCATACTGTCAGTGTGATGTGTGTCTCACAGTAGCCTTCGTCCATTTGGATTGCTCTAATTTGGCCACCTTACGATGAAACCTTAAATTTGCTGACATGCTACCTCCGGTGCTAATGGCTGACACCAAAGTGACTGATTTGGTTTTACATTTTACTTGTGAAAGTGGTTTTTATTCCTCTCTGTGATGCATGACATATTACCCTTGTTGGCCGATTAAGGGATTGGTGGGGTGCCCCATCACCTGCTCTGACCCCGAGAGGCCCATAGCTCGCCTTTCTTGATGGTCCGGTCTGGCTCCTGCTCTACCAACCTTTCTAATTCTTGTTATTCTTTTACATCTGTCATTAGTTGACAGACTCATAGTCTTCATTCTCTTTCCTGAGATTTTATCTTGTTTGTGTAGCTAGTTTTCTTGTGGTAATAGAGAATGTGGAAGCACTGGTCACATGGTGAGAGCATGTCTCTGGTTGCATAATGTGTCCTGGGGGCCTCCAGCTGCTTTCTAAATGGGGTAACTTACCCACCTTCACCCTTTTATCCATCTTGTTTCTGCTTGATTCTGTCGGTTGGCTTTCTTGATTCATTGATACATTAGAGTCTGTTGGGATTTCTTATTTGTGTACTTCCCTTTCTGGGGACCAGTCTTGTATTAACACACAAAGGATTAAGTAACGGATGGTCTTCTGGTTTGGTGCCCCTTTAACCTCTGCATTGTTCCCTCAACCAAGTACAGATGTCTTGTGCCTATGGCACTGATGACAGACCATGTAATGACTTCAGTGATATGTTTTACAATCTGCACAGTATGTTGGGATAGTACTTTTCACCAGGGCTTTATGCATACTGAGATTTATTTACCAAAATTTCAAATTTTGACTCATCACTAAACCAAACCTGAAACGAAAAGAAAAAAACTATAAAGATTTGCTTTAGGATTAGCCTCGAACTCAAAAATTTGTGCATCACTACTGTATGAAGGTAAGTACTGCCCAGTGTAATGATACTTCCCGATTTCCAGAAGTCCAAATCTCTAGGCTTGCCCTCCTTTGCCCATGCAGGACGTTTTGACATCATAGCTGTTAATTTAGGCTTTTGGGCGGGTACTGTGATCCTTGTAGTTCATTTGTGAAAGTTTGTGTCCTACAGTTCTTTCAGATGCAGTAGTGCCACTGTGTTCTAGTTTCATTTTAATTTCTTTTGGCAAGCAAATTGGTTCTCACTGCGTATCTTTTCCAAGGAGCGCTCAGATCTTGGTGAAAATACTGGTCTTCTGCCACACCAATTCTTCCTTTGAGGGACTATGTGTTCTCCAAAATAATTTTTGTTCTTTACACGCTTACAAATGATTATGACATGCCTAGTCTTCGAGAAATCTCCTAATTTGAGTACACATTGGTACCAGTCAGTGCTTTTACCTCTATAAACTTTTGGAATGTCAAATCATTGACTTTACCCAATATTTTTGTATCTTAGGGTATCTCAAATCACTCTGTAATCAATGAACTTCAACATTAGAGGCCACGGCTGATAAATACATCAGGAAACCAACAATACTAAATGTTAATAATGCATTCACACTTCAAACACATCAGACCATGCTGTTATCAAAACTGTAACTGGCAATTGTTCATCAAGAAGCAGCTCTCTCAAGAATAGTGCAGCCAACAAATGAGCTCATTTCATTCTTTAATAAAATTCAACCTATTAAACAAAGATAGGTGAGCCAGTTTACAGAATCAAGTCCCAGAAAGAAATGAATTGTAAAAATAATTGGATGCATGTAATAATATTGATGCAGAAGAAGCCAAGTAGAGCAGTCACTATAGTGTAGTGGTTATGATACTAGATTTAGCACAGAGGGTCATGAGTTCAAAACTCACCTGAACTGAAACATTTTAATTTCTATCTTTGGTTCGATTACATTCTAGAAGTATCCACAAATGGCAAGAATCATTGTACAGGAATATTCTGTAGCTGTATATATACCGTAAGTGTTCTGGCCGGAGGCAGTTAGCTCTGCGCTCTTGTATGTGCAAGTGCTATATAAACCTTCGTTAAGTAAAGTTTGTGTTAGTCATTCATCTACTTACACCTTCCTCTACACAACATTATTCTGGTGGAGACGTGGAGACACTCAGTATTGGAACTTATGATACTGCACATTATCGACGACACAGTGGCTCCCATCAGGCCACGAAGGAGCCGCCGTTTACGTGGCGAGAAACCCAAGTTCGAGCCATATTCAATAGATTGCAATCCACCGCAGACGGAAGAAGAAGAGGACGTCATGCTGACAGCAGCTGTGTGCCACCACATGAGACATCCTTCCGGGTTCTCTGGTAACGATGGCCAAGATACAAACAAGTGGCTGAAGGTATATGAGCGTATAGCCAAATTTAACAAAAGAGATGACACCATGTGTTTGGCTAACGTATTTTTCTACTTGGAGGGCACTGCCAAGCAATGGTATGAGAACAATGAGGAGAAACTCACAAGCTGGGAAGTATTCCAAGCGGAACTGCAGTATTTCGGCGACACACGACAGAAGTGCAAGGCTGAAGATAAAGTGCAGGGTACAGCATCCAGGAGAAACTTCAGCATCCTACATTCAAGACATCTTGGAGCTGTGTAAATTAGTGGATCATCGAATGGAGGAGGAAGATAAGGTTGCACATCTTTGCTGAGGACATGTACGAGGGTCACTCCAAAAAAAATGGACACTATTTTTGTAAAAATACAGTTTTCATTCTGCATGTGTGAAAGTTTTACAGTGTGTAGATACATCCTTCCCACTTGTTTTCAAACTTAGTTCAACCTGTTCCCGTGAGTGGCACAGTCACAGCATGTCTTCAAGATGGCTGCTACACTTGACGTTTGTCAGAAGCAACGTGATGTCATAGAATTCCTGTGCTGTGAAAATGAGACAGTGTGAAACATCCACAAGAGGTTGAAAAAAGTGTATGGAGATGCTGCTATCGATTGCAGTACAGTTAGTCGGTGGGCAAGCAGGTTACGTGATGAAAGCGGGCACGGCAATATTGAGGATTGCCCTTGCAGCGGCGGGCCTCGTACTGCACACACTCCAGACAATGTGCAGAGAGTTAACGAACTGGTGACTGCTGACAGACGCATCACAGTGAACGAATTGTCACGCTACATTGGGACAGGGGAAGGAAGTGTTTGCAGAATAGTGAAAATGTTGGCGTTGAAAAAGGTTTGTGCCAGGTGGGTTCCCAGGATGTTGACAGTGGCTCACAAAGAAACAAGAAAAACGGTATGCAGCAAGCTTTTGGAACAGTACAAGAATGGTGGAGAATAATTCCTTGGAAGAATTGTGACAGGTGATGAAACATGGCTCCATCATTTTTCACCAGAGACAAAGAGGCCACCAATGGAGTGGCATCATGCAAATTCACACAAGGAAAAAAAATCAAAACCACACCTTCTGCTGTAAAAGTTATGGCTACGGTGTTTTTTGATTATGAAGGACTCTTGCTTGTGGACATCATGCCAAGTGGAACCACCATAAATTCTGATGCATATGTGATGACACTGAAGAAACTTCAAGCTCGACTGGGTTGTGTTCGACCACATCGGCAAAAGCAGGATGTTTTGCTGTTGCACGACAATGCATGGCCGCATGTCATTCAAAAAACCATGGAAACAATCACAAAACTCGGATGGACAACACTGAAACACCCGGCTTACAGTCCTGGCCTGGCTGCATGTGACTATCATCTCTTTGGGAAACTGAAATACTCTCTTCATTGAACAAGCTTTGAAGATGAGGACTCCCTTGTGCACACTGCCAAACAGTGACTCCAGCAGGTTGGTCCAGAATTTTACCATGCAGGTATACAGGTGCTGGTGCCAAGATGGCGTAAGGCAGTTGTGAGAGGGATAGAAATTATGTGGAGAAATGAAAATATTGTTCCTAAAGGGTGTATCTACACACTGTAAAACTTTCAGACATATAGAATAAAAGATGGAGTTAAAAAAAAAATAGTGTACATTCCTTTTGGAGCGACCCTCGTATCAAGCCCTACTCCTGAAGGAGGTTTCGACAGCAGGCTTCATAAAATTGTGCCAGTATATCGAGACAATGCATCAAAAAAGAATTACACGCAAGAAGTTTGAATGCTTCCAGACGTCGTATCGATGTCTGTGATGGAGGAAGAAACTGATTTCACAAGTTTTCTTTGTCAAATAGTGAGAGAGGAAGTTCAGAAGGCACTTGGATTGCACGCCGAGCAAAAAACTGAGAGGTCATAAGGGAGGAAATGGAACAGACATTGCACCCAATCTCTCATCCTTCATTTCCCATTAAAACAGTGAAAAAGTCGAGACCCAGGCGAAGTTATGTCTCTACAATGCTGCATAAGGAACCTGTTTGGGCACCAAGAAAGACTGATATCTGGAGAACCCAGGATAACCAACCAGTATGTTTCCACTGCAGACAACCGGGATGTGTGGTGCACTATTGTCGAGAAAGGTGGTGGTTATTTGATGACGCCTGCACCAGAAGACAGCAGACCGATCTTAGCTGATGCCAACTCCAGGACAATGAAGATGAACAAGAAGAGGTGGGTGCAGGAAGAAGTAGGTCACCATCGCCACAAGCTGCCCACACCCGCAAAGTCGCCGCTGGCTGGTAAAGCCTCCACAAAGACTCTCGTTGACTTCGGAAGGACTCTTGATGTTTTAATTGTTTCGTACGTGTGTGCCTTAGTTGCACAGAAGTCCTGTCACGGTCACCATGGTGTAGTGTAACGACGTAAGTTTCTTATAAATGATTTTCTTTCGACATATGACCATGTGTAGACTTCGTCACCTATGTCAGTTACAATCCACTTCAAAATTATTTATATTCTTCTTAAATTGTCTCAGAATGGTTCTTGAACGAAACTGTAAAACATCATTTGAGTCGTATGCGCAGAATTACGTCACTCGGGCCAATTGGTTTGCGTAAACTTTTTCAGTTTTTTAGATGTCGTTTGTTTCTCCTTAGAAATCATATTGATACACATTATCTGATTTAATCGATATGAGAACCACATTGAATAAACTTTTGAGATTCAAAGTTGCGATGAACGCAATCAAAATTCAATAATCTTGTCAAATATATTATTAATTCATTCACATAATTCCTCATAAATAAATCCTCGGAACACGTATTTCAACTTTAATAGCATCCACTAGTTTATTATCTTCCTACATACAGACGTGAACCTGAGCTTTGACAACATAGGACGAACATTTTCAATAAGATTAAACTCTCTATGACGTCATTGTTGTACAAAACATTACAAAAAAAATCATTTTCAATTTTTTGAAGCACGACGCAACAAATCAGTTTCAGAATCTTCTGTTGCTCTTTGGCTGTCGACCCGCAACGTATAGTGGCCAGTAATTTTCTCTCTGGTCCCGGCAGCGAAGATGCTGTCTCCGTTCGTTGCGCCGAAGCATTCAAGGCAGCCAAATTCATCGTAGAAGACATTGTATTAAAACATGGTGCCACAAGGTCATTAATTACAGATCGAGGGAAAGTTTTTCAATCGAATCTTGTAACAGTGATAAACCGTCGGTGCAACATTACTCATCACATGACAACTGCATACCATCCGCAAACTAACAGGCTTACTGAACGCCTTAATAAGACCTTGGCTGACATGCTATCAATGTTCGTCAGTGTTGTGCAGAGCAACTGGGATGAGGTGCTACCTTTCGTGACATTTGCCTACAACACCACCAAACAAGACACCACAGGATTTACACCGTTTTTCATGGTGCATGGGCGTGAGGCGACGACGATGATGGAGACTGTGTTTCCGTTACATCCTGATGACATGGACGACGACTACATTGGCCAGGTGTTAACTAGAGCTGAGGAAGCTCAGCAGTTAGCTTGACGATCGCCGAAGGTATGACACGAGACACCGTCCTGTTGTCTACCAGCCTGGTGACCTCGTCTGGATCTTCACTCTTGTTCGGAAGGTTGGTCTCTCTGAGAAGCTCCTCAGGTGCCACTTTGGACCTTATAAGGTTGTGAGACAGTTGTCTGATGTTACTTATGAAGTTGAAGATTTCGATCCCAACACAAGATGACGAAAGATCAGAGATACGGTCCATATCCTTTGAATGAAGCTCTATAAGGATCCTGCAACACAGGGTAAATTCGAAGCTCCAGCGACAGGCAGCAAGTGGAAAGGTAATGAAGAATGTAGCGGCAAGGGAAATTCTAAGATGATCACTGCTAGGGCGAACATCTGTCATCGGGAGTCAGAGTATGCAGGACCGATGACTCGTTCCCGGACTAGGAGAATGTAGCACCGAGACACTGTTCTCTTAAGGAGGGAGCAATGTCGCAGAAGAAGCTGAGTAGAGCAGTCACCGTAGTGTAGTGGTTATGATAGTAGATTGTTGCATGGAGGGTTGTGAGTTCAAAACTCACCTGATCTGAAACATTTTAATTTCTGTCTTTGGTTCGAGTACATTCTAGAAGTATCCACATATGGCAAGAATCATTGTACTGGAATATTCTGTAGCTGTATATACACCGTATGTGTTCTCACTGGAGGCAGTTTGCTCTGCACTCTTGTATGTGCAAGTACCGAATAAACCTTCGTTAAGAGAAGTTGGTGTTTGTCATTCATCTTCTTACACCTTCCTCTACGTGATAATATGACCAGGAACTTTAATTTTTACCTTTCTGGAACATAATGCCACTGCAGTCTACTGTTAATTCAGTTATTTTGTCAAAAACCAAATTTCAAACTGATATACAGAAGATTACTACTTTTCAGATGGCAATGGATCTTAGTACAAGAATTAAATAGCTTGTAAATTTATGTTTCCACAAAGAATATTTTGGCATAGAAAAAGAATGACATTTTTTGCCTGTACTCATGGAAACGGACCTTGTGATGGTGTCGATGGCACTGTGAAGAGAATAGCAAATCCACAATTGAGAAAAAGCTGGCATTGAGACTTGTGGATATGATACTGCCAACTGGGAACAGAAATAGTGTTCAGCTTATGTTTTAACAAAATATGAAGGTCTTGAAGTTAAAGTTAATTTCATGCATATCCTATTTAAACTTATACTCAACGGGTATCTGTACATGATGTTATTTGTAAAGTAAACCCAGTAACACCAACATGAAGACTATAACAGAAAAAAATGAAGAGTTTAAAAAAATGTGAGATCATAAAACACATACTGTTTGTATCAGGTGTCATAAGTGATATTTGCAATGTATGTGTTAACAGTAAATTTGGATGTATACGTAGATATATCAAGAATAAAGGTATGTAGATTTCCACTTGAATCTGTAAATTTTACAAAAGTGTCATTTTTCAGTGAAATACGTATTTTTGAAATTTTGTAAAGGTTTGAACCCATGATCACCCCACTTTCATACCTGGGGAATTAGTTAATAATATTGTGAAGTGTTGTATATGATTTTTTGAAAAAAATATTGAAGCTGTGCTCTTTGGTAAAATAAATATTTAAATTTTAATTTAACTTTGAAAAACATTTTTCATTGTAAACCCATATTACATTGTGTATCATAAGAAATTTTATGGAAAATGCTGCAGAATGACACCTCATCCAACATTTTATCTTAATTAGGAGAGTTGCTACAGCAATTTGTAATTACGGCAATTGGGTATTTTTCGCTGATTTTTGATGACTTCACATTTCTGTATTTTCAGAGTGAGTCAATGTATTGTAATGAAACTGAGTATTTTTCTTAATCTATATTAAGTTGTCTGTGTGGCAAGTTTAATCAAAATCTGAGATGAGGAGTAAAATCAGTGTTGACTTGACGTGAAATGACTCTATGATGATGCCCAGAAATGAGGGACATCCTACCCCTCGTTCTTCTCACCACTTGTAAAGTGGTATTCTGCTGCCCACTCAACCTACACAATACCCTGGTCTATCCTCATGCCACTCCCACTCGTAACCTCTTACCTCCGGGGTCATAACTGTGTGGAAGATGGTGCAAAGCCTGCCCAAATCACTCACCCAGCTCATCGTACTCTAGTCCTCTCACAGACTTAACCTGTCACATCAGAGACAGAGCCACCTTAGAAAACAGACATAACATATGCTGCAATTTCTGCACAGCATTTTATGAGGTGCGACCACCAACCAGAAGTTGATCAGGACAAATTATCATGCTCAGCTGTAGCAAAAAGTAGGGTTGATCACCTGGTGGTGGAATACACAGCTGAGTGTACAACATACTCGAGTTCGAGGGCCTCCATCTGTATACTTGTGCCCAGCACCAACTTTTCTGAACTATGTGGATGGAAGTTATCCTTGTACCACATTCTTGCTTTTGTAATCCTCATGGCATCAACCTCTCCTGGTCCATTGCACTCTAACCTGTATCCAACAGGCTTCATTTCCTCTTTCCTGTCATCTTTTCCCAGCCCACGCCTCCTTGTCATTATCATCACATGCCACACGAAATGGCCATGGTGCCTGTGAATCCACTGCCTCTCTCTCCTATATTACTTCCCTGCTGTCTGCTGCCTGCCTCAGAGCCCTTAGTTAAACCCCAAAGTGCTCCTGCAGCCTCCCATCTCCTTTTCCCTGTACACATAAACCCCCCAATCCCAATCAAACTGCTGGAACTGCAGTCCCAGTATTGTATGTTCAGCTGACACAATTTAGCTGCACTGGTGTGTGTGTGTGTGTGTGTGTGTGTGTGTGTGTGTGTGTGTGTGTGTGTGTGTGTGTGTGTTTCCCATTTCTTTGTACTTATCCAGTTGTTCAGTCACTATAGAAACGTAATTCTCTTATCTTCTAGTGCCCCAAAAATCATGAACAATGGCTCTGAAAGACGTTTAAGCATGAAACTTGACGTTTTGTGATATCAGCTTTAGTGGTTTTATCAATCAATCAATTTTCTGATTTGTGGTTTGATGAACACACCTTCATTCAACCTACTCTCGCTGATCTTCAGAAAAACTTCTTTCAGACAATTGAAAGCCTCACTTTGATTTTCAACTGTTTTTGTGAAAATTCTTCATCAAGTCAAATTTAACACAAAATAATGGAAAATTTAGGATGGAATAATGACAAAATCTTGGAAAGGTTAGATTGCGACTCACTGTATGGAGGAAATGTTGAGTCACAGGCAGGCAAAACGTTTCAGCAAAACAGTCAAGGCAGGATTGTAACACCATTAATTCTTTCGAAAACACAAGCTCATATAGTGTGTTGTATTTCCAAGGGTAGCCTTTTTTGAAATATGCAGTGCATCACTAGCAGGGGCCATTTTTTCAGTTATTAAATCTCTCTGTAAAAAAGGTGAAAAGTGAATTAGAGCTGTAAGTCTTTATCCCCAGTTCCATTACTAATATTTTAAATTTTTTTTTTTTCAGGAAGTTATGTTCTGTAGAGTAGTATTTTAACTTGTTACTAATAAAATTCTTAGTAAATCACAAATTTAACTTTTAATCATAATTATATAACAAAAATATAACATGGTAATTTCTTGTGACCACTGGTCATTTTACTGTGTAAGTCACAAATGAACTTTGATTTCTCTTTGGAGTGGACACACAAGTACTATAATAAATTCCAGTAGACATAAAGCAGCAGAAGATATTTTTAAAAGAATTGTTAACTAGAATTTTGCAAGTGATGTCTCTGTTAAAAAGTAAAGAAAAAAAATTCACATTCAGCCTTATGTAGCTAAGACAACCCACGCCAAATATATCCAAAATA
The DNA here is from genome assembly GCF_023864275.1 of Schistocerca cancellata. Lineage (NCBI taxonomy): Eukaryota > Metazoa > Arthropoda > Insecta > Orthoptera > Acrididae > Schistocerca > Schistocerca cancellata. The sequence continues at coordinate 197,054,503 of NC_064630.1, forward strand.
AATAAATACACTACTGGCCATTAAAATGGTTACACCACGAAGATGACGTGCTACAGACACAAAATTTAACCGACAGGAAGAAGATGCTGTGATAATCAAATGATCAGCTTTTCAGAGCATTTACACAAGGTTGGCGCCAGTGGCAACACCTACAACATGCTGACATGAGGAAAGTTTCCAACCGATTTCTCATACACAAACAGCAGTTGACCGGCGTTGCCTGGTGAAACGTTGTTGTGATTCTCATGTAAGGAGGAGAAATGCGTACCATCACGTTTCCGACTTTTTATAAAGGTCGAATTGTAGCCTATCGCGATTGTGGTTCATCATATCGCGACATTGCTGCTCGCGTTGGTTGAGATCCAATGACTGTTAGCAGAATATGGAATCGGTGGGTTCAGGAGGGTAATACGGAATGCTGTGCCGGATCCCAACGGCTTTGTATCACTAGCAGTCGAGATGACAGGCGTCTTATCCGCAAGGCTGTAATGGATCGTGCAGCCACGTCTCGATCCCTGAGTCAACAGATGAGGACGTTTGCAAGACAACAACCATCTGCACGAACAGTTCGATGACGTTTGCAGCAGCATGGACTATCAGCTCAGAGACCATGGCTGCGGTTACCCTTGATGCTGCATCACAGACAGGAGCGCCTGCGATGTTGTACTCAACGATGAATGGTCGCATCCATGTTTGGCAACATCGCGGTGAACGTACATTGGAAGCGTGTATTCGTCATCGCCATACTGGCGTATCACCCGGTGTGATGGTATGGGGTGCCATTGGTTACACGTCTCGGTCAGCTCTTGTTCGCATTGACGGCACTTTGAACAGTGGACATTACATTTCAGATGCGTTACGACCCATGGCTCTATCCTTCATTCAATCTCTGCGAAACCCCACATTTCAGCAGGATAATGCATGACCGCATGTTGCAGGTCCTGTATGGGTCTTTCTGGATACAGAAAATGTTCGACTGCTGTCCTAGCCAGCACATTCTCCAGATCTCTCATCAATTGAAAACGTCTGGTCAATGGTGGCTGAGCAACTGGCTTGTCACAATATGCCAGTCACTACTCTTGATGAACTGTGGCATCGTGTTAAAGCTGCATGGGCAGCTGTACCTGTACATGCCATCCAAGCTCTGTTTGACTCAATGCCCAGGCGTATCAAGGCTGTTATTACGGCCAGAGGTGGTTGTTCTGGGTACTGATTTCTCAGGATCTATGCACCCAAATTGCATGAAAATGTAATCACATGTCAGTTCCAGTATAATATATTTGTCCAATGAATACCCATTTATCATCTGCATTTCTTCTTGGTGTAGAGATTTTAATGGCCAGTAGTGTATATCAAAATGCAGTTTTTGCCAAGTTATAGTGGTTTCGTCTTTGTACTGAGCCTGTGTGATATCGGTGAAACTGATACGCAGTGACCACACTTCTTAAGTAGGCATAAGACCTTTTTTTGCTATTCAATGAGTTACATTTCCTTTCTCATAAGATACATTAGAAAAATATTGATTGAAAACATTGCCAATTAGAAAAACTGTCAAGACCATAGAATGTCTCATTATTAGAATGATCAGTTTCGGCAAGTTTAAACAGCCACCTTCAGATTATGAGCACTGTTTGGCTGGAGTTGGCAGCGTGGTAAATGGCTGCGTGTGGACACAACGGCTGCTCGCTCCAGCCAGAAAGTGCTCATCATCTGAAATATGAAATATTTTGCCATCTTGACTATTTCCCCAATTGATCATGAAGAACAGATTGCTGTTACCTCCTTACTATGTTGGTTAAAATCGTGTAAACATGTTGCCTGTCAGTGAATTAATCATTAACAGTCCAATTCTAATTGTTCTGTTTCAGATAAATTACATTCTGTGTTTCCTGCTTGGGTTTCACACTTGTTTATACAGTGTGTGTCTGGAACTCTTGGAGGCTTTACAACTACTTTGTTAACAAATCCTCTTGACATAGTTAGAGCTCGTCTCCAGGTACACCATCAAACTACAGTCTATTCATGTGTTTCATGTGATAAGTAATTTGTGTGTATTATTATTATTATTATTATTATTACTATTATCATTATTATTACTATTATTATTGAGGCAGCAAAAGACATAGTGATGGCATGTCTAAAAGAGTAACTATCTTATTCAATTATTACAACAGTTATATTTATGTATGATAAATGATAAAAATCAAACAATGGAAAATCCAGGATTGAATAATGGCAATATTATGAATAGGATAAATTGCTACTCACCATATAGTGGAGATGTTGACTACTCACACATGAGCACTGTCTCTGGCAGCTGTGGCCAGAGACAGTAATAGTAGTAGTAGTAGTAGTAGTAGTAGTAGTAGTAGTAGTGTGTGTGTGTGTGTGTGTGTGTGTGTGTGTGTGTGTGTGTGTGTGTGTGTGTGTGTGTGTGTGTGTTCCTCAAGAGTCAGTCCTAATTGCATAGCAATGACATTTTTTTGCATTACATACATCTCTGTTTACATAATTAAAACAAAACTATGAGACCAGAACTTTTCCAACCTCCACAAGAGATTTTCTGTTACTCACAGTTGTCATCCCTTCAGTGAAGCCTTTATATACTCAGTGTGCTTTGTAGATAAATGTAGCATTAAACAGCACATATTGAAACAGATCGTGAAACTGATGTCGCAATTAAAATTGTTCTTTTGCATCTTTGCTACCATCTCAGTGTTGCAGAGTGGTTGCTCTAAACTTGGAGAAAACAATTAACTTTTTGTATGTCATAGTGAAAATGATATAATGATTAGGAAATGTGAACTAGAAATTAGAATGCAGTTCTGTAATTTATAGGTGTTTTCAGCAGGGAAGATATAGTTGAACTGAAAAACCTTTATTCTTGTAACAAACTTTCAATATAGATTAAATCCATTAATTGTACACATTAACTTAATATTTTATAAAAATTTACCCACGAGCAATGTTTTTGAGTACTTTCAATAAAAATATTCCAGATTACTTCTATTTTGCAACTCCTTTGTTGTAGCTCGGTCTTAATTTTCACTATATGATCAGTCACATTCGTTTCGGTACAGAGGACATTTTTGCAGCTCTAGATGCATTCTGCTGAAAATAAGCTCACCAGATAAAAATTAGTTACCAGTCTTAAAAGTGTAAGAGCTCAATCTATTTTAACAGCAGAAATGAAATGAAATGAAATGAAATGATCATATGGCATTTATTGGCCGGGATATCCCCTTCGGGGTTCGGCCGCCGTATTGCAGGTCTTTTTAGTTGACAATACTTCGGCGACTTGCATGTCAATGATGATGAAAATGATGAACACACAACACCCAGTTCCCTGCCGGGAATTGAAACCAGGCCCCCTTGCGTGGTAGGCGGTAATGTTACCGCTATGCTTTGGAGGTGGACTTAACAGCAGCTGTAAAATGTGGTAGTATGGGCTGTGCACTCTTGGAAATTGTGAAGTTACCAGGGAAGAAATACAGGTAGTGAAAAGCTACCTACACTTAGTACAGATACCAGCCTGCAGTAATGAGTCAGATGACATAAAAGAAAGGTAATACTTCAGAAGGGAGTTAGACAAGTTTGCAACATATTGCCTATGTTGTTCAACCCGTTCATACAACAAGAGTAAAGGAAACCAAGGGGAACTTTAGAAAAGGATAAGACTAAAAAATCTTGTGGTTTACCAGTCACATTTTAATTCCATCTGAGATGGAAAATTAGTTCAACAGCATGAGCAGTGTTAAGCAAAGCAAACATGTTATAATACGAACACAGTGAAAGTAAAACAGAGATAATGGAATATAATTGAATTAAATCAGGCAATGATTTGCAATTAGATTAGAAAATGACAATAAATTAGTGGATGATGATTGCTATGTGTGCATTAAAATAGCTGATGATGGCTAAAGTAGAAAATACAAAATGCAGACTTACAGTAACAAGAAAAACATTTCTGAAAAGAAAGAGAAAAAGAAAAAATTCTTAACATCAAATATAAACTTAAATGAGAGGAAGTATTTTCTGAAGTTATTTGTCTGGAGTATAGCTTGGTGTGGAAGAGAAACGTGGCCAATAAAGAGTTCAGACATGAAGGAAATACCATATTTACTCGAATCTAAGCCGCACTTTTTATCCGGTTTTCGTAATCCAAAAAACCGACTGCGGCTTAGACTCGAGTGCAAAGCAAGCTGAAGTTATGAAAAATTTTGGTACGTGCCGCCACAACTAACTTCTGCCGTCGAATATATGTAGCGCTACGCAGGCATACTTTGTAGGCACAAAGATAAATATTGACGCCAAAACCTCTGCGTCAGTAAATAAATTTTTTAAAAAGAAGTGGAAGACGAGCTTTTTTTTCTCCGCCACGAGTTTCGACCACTGCATTTTCATACATTATCCAACAAAGTAAATACAAATTCTGTATTGTTCATCTTCGAATGTGGGCACAATTTCAGTGTACTACGAAAATCTGACTGGCAAGACTGTTTGGGATGTTTGTCTATATGGCCAACTCTACGTTCTGAATTTTTTGCTATCTGTGAGAAGAGATGGTTGCTAATAGGAACCTGATGAAATTTGAATCACATACAGTATTCTCTTCACCATAAGAATACTACGAATATAAACATTTTGCCATGTATTCTTTCGTGTTTGCTGCTATCTCATTTAAATCCTGTCTGCCTAATAAACTACGAAACTAGAGTGAGACAGCAGCAAACGCAGAAGAATATATGTATCGTGTCATGTTTATATTCGTATTATTCTTATGCCTAATAGTGATGCAGTCAGAAATGAAGCACGGCAAGTGACTAGATTTTTAAATCTAAGATGACTAATTTCTCTGCAGAATTTGATGTAATAAAGAAGCGGCCGCAAAGATTTTCAAACGGAGAAAAATTTTCGCCTAACTCTCGTTCAGAACATGTTCTATCATACGCAGTCTATTATTTGATTCTTGTTGATCATTATCAAAGAAAGCAGCAGTGTAAGTAACAACAAATAGCAGTCTCTTGCCATTGTTTCGCTAATGAAACGATTCCTCTCTTTTTTTTTTTTATTGTACGCGGCGGTAGCGCGCACAAAAGCAAGCCATGCCGCGAGCCGCGACAGGCCATAAACACGCACTATCAGAATGCGACAAACAATGCACGACACAGTGCAGTAATGCATTTTCAGCTTACGAGTGACGCAAACACCTATAACAAAGAAAACGGCACTTATCAGATCAAAGCAAAATAAGCAATCGATTCAAACCAGACGAAGCACGTGAAAAAGGAAGGGTACCCGTATAAATACGGACGGAGCGCCTGACGCATAGCAATGGCTACGTGGTAAAGCTTAACTGCCAAGCTTACGACTCGAACCAAACTACTGTAGCTGTATCGTCATTCATTCGACCTAAATTGTGTCTCATATTACAATGGACCAACTTTGTTTCGATTTGGAGGTGCGGCCTAAAACTTTTCTCTCCCCTTGAATTTAGAGTCTCAAATTTCAGGTGCGGCTTAGATTCGGGAAATTTTTTTTTTTCCTTTATTTCGAGTCTCATTTTTCAGGTGCGGCTTAGATTCGAGTGCGGCTTAGATTCGAGTAAATACGGTAGAAGCTTTTGAAATGTGCTACTACAGAAGAATGCTAGAGATTAGATACTAATGAACCCATGAACCTTTTCCAGTAGGAAGGAAAAGAGCATTACAGCAAAACTTGTCTAAATGAAGTGATAGGTTGAAAAGATCCTGAAGTAGCCAAGAATAGTTAATTAATGGAGGAAAGTGATGGAGATAGACATTATAAAGGAAACCAGAACTTGACTACAGTCAGCAGTGGATGTAGTTCGCAATAGTTACAGATGAAGAGACTGGCACAGCATAGAGTAGCATGGAGATTTGCACAAACCATTTATCAGACCAGAGCCGACAATACTAATTGTGATATTAATAACAACAATAAATACCTGATCAGTTTTTGTGTGAAAATTGCCAAATTTTTTGATTTGATGCTGCAGATAGGAAAAATTAGTAATGGTGACCAACTGAAAAAACACATTTAATACAGAAGAACCCAACAGAAGGGGCAATAACTGAAAATTACAGGCCAATAACATGTTTACCTAGCATGTTAAAGTTGCTGGCAGGTGTTATAGTAGACAGAATTCAGAACCTTCTGGCATAGTAAGACATCATACTAGTAAGAACAAGAAGATAACAAGATTAGAAATAGTAGCATAAAAGTCCAGCTCCTGATTGACAGAATAATTCGGGAAAACTACAAAAACCTGAAAACAAATCGATATATGATTTCGATAGACTACAAGAAGCCTTTGACTGTCACATAGTTGGATTATAAAGTGCCTGGAAACCATCAGGCTCGGCAGAAACATCAAGAAATTCACAGAAAATATGATGGAACACTGTAAATCAGAACTATATGTTGGAAAAGAAAGCTGTGGACTAGTTAGCATCAGGAAAGGCATTTTCTGAGGGAACCTGTTCTCTGCTGCTGCTCACCATTACCCTTATTCCACAGCCAACCATCTTACAGACAACAAACTTGGGCTGTCAGTGAGAAATCCTCAGAACATATCCCCACATTGATGACCTGGAACTTTATGGAAAATATGGAACTGAATTACAATCTCTGATGAATACAGTCTTAATCTTCTGAAAGATATCAGCATGGAATTTGGGTAAGAAAAGTACAGCATACAGGCAGCAATGCAGGGCAAAAGATCAGAAAATGAAGGCACTGAAATGCTAAATGGACAAACCATTAATTCCCACCTGCCAGAAATGTACAAATACATAGGCATTTTGCTGCTGGTCATCATCAAACACAGACAGGTAAAAGAATGTGGGCACCTTAGATTATACTCAGAATAAATAAATAAATAAACGAACTGAATGGCAGCAACATCACTAAGACACTCAAATTATGAACTGGACCTAAACAGAGTTTGATAATCTGAACAGGAGAACAAGAAAACTTATGATGATTTACTGCACTCTCCACTCTTGCTTTGACATCCATGGGCTGTACTTGTCCATAAAAGCAAGCAATAGAGGACTCGTGCAAGTGAGGCAGATAGTGGAAGAAGAGTAACATACATTGGTAGACTGTGTGAAAGATAGCAACGAATCAGCCCAATTGAATTCAAAAACAGAAAGCTTCTCAAGGTACAGCAAACCAAGAACCAGTACTGGAAAGCTGTACTCCAACGCCTTACTGACAGCCTGTGCAATAAAGCATTGCATGGGCAATTTTTTGGAAAAGATTGAATACAAAGTAAATAAAGAAAAGACTGGTCTTGACATACCAGTGGAACCCTAAAGAAGGAAACTGAAAGACTGGTTTTTGCTGCACAGGCACATGCTGCATCTGAGCTAATGCCATCGAAGCCAGGATTGAGAAATTAGCAGGAGCCCCAGAAGTGCAGACTCTGCAAAGGTGCTGACACAACAGTTGACCACATCTTGAGCTCTTGCTAAAAGATTTCTCACATTGATTACAAGCAAAAGCACAATGATGTGACACAAATTATCGACTGGAAGTTATGCCAAAATTATGATCTGCCTTTGATGAGAAACTGGTGGGACCACAAGTCAGAAAAACTTGTTGAATACAGATGTGCAGAATTACTGTGGTATTTTAGATTTCAAAGAAAATGGAATGCTGGACCACAACACATCCGGGCATCATGACTGTGTGCGAAACAAAAGTATGGATCTTTGACATTGCCATCACAGGCGACAGCAGATTTAATGAGAAACAGTGACATGAAAATCATACTATAGCTACTTTGGTATAAACAAGTGAAAAGGGATCCAATGGTTCTCGGCAGTCCCAAAAGATCTCAGTGGACACTTGGAAGCCATTGGCACTGGTAAAAATATGCCTCTTTCAACAACAAAATAACGCTTCACTGGGATCTGCATGAATTACCTGCCAAAACAGCAGCAATCCTAGATGCTAGGGAAATGTTGGACTAGTGATAATATATGAAATCCAGCATAGTGAATTCATTTGCTGTGTTAACAGTGACGACGACGACGACGACGACAACAACAACAATGACAATAATAATATTGTAATATCGAAATGAAACATTAGGGAAATTATTAATGTAGAGGCAAGGAAAGGAGCCAATCATGACTCAGATCGCTTCCTGCCCTGCATAAAGGTTAGACTCCTTCCATTAAATAAGAAAGATACTTCCTCAGAATAAAATCATAAGGATTGAACATAACAGCAGGAACTTTCACAGGAGCTTTAAGCAGTGGATGGATGGCTATAATATGCCTAGTTTGAATTTCAAGCAAGACGATGGGAATCTAGCAGTGAACAATAAAGAAAACTGTGTGATTCTAGCCATTCAACTTGTAACTCTGATTAACTGTGAAGAACCCAGTGAAAAATAGTCTAAAATAATCCTAGAGCAAAGAAACAAAAGTTCAGTTCTTCTTATTCCTGATGAACTTGGGAACAGTGTTGCAGAACTGAAGAACAACAGAGCCACCAGAGAAGACTCCAAAACAGCAGAAATGTTGAAAAGTGGAGGAGAAATCACCATTAATGCCATAAGCCAGGAGATGGAAAGGATCCAGGAAACTGGAATAATACTTCGTGAATGGAAGACTGAACTGATTCCCCTCTATGAAGAGGGTGGCAGAGCTGGAATCAACAAGTCTCACAGTATTTCTGTTTTACCTTAAGCTTTAAAGGTGCTCACCAAAGCACTGCAAACTGGTTGAGCAAGTAGATGAGCAATTTGATGAATATCAAGGTGAACTCTGGGAGGGAGGTCATGTATTCAGCATGTTAGGTGGCTGAAAAAGTATTAGAAAATTACATCTCTCAGGATCTGGTAATTGTCTCCATCAACTTCAAGAAAGCATATGATACAGTCAATCTGAAAGTATTGTTTGAGATCTTGATAGAATGAAGTGGATCTTTAAAAAAGTTGGAAATTATCAAGCAAACGATGCCACAACCACATTCAAAAGTAAAATTCATGGAGTACTTCTTGGAGAGTTTTTAATTAAAACTAGAGTCTGACAGGGTGATGGATTATCCCCCTTTCTCTTTAAATGCATGTTAGAGAAGGATGTCTGAGAATTTGAAAAGTAATTTTCCAGGAAAGAGCTACTGAACACAGTTCACAGTGAAGGATGAAAGAATCGTGTTAGTTCATTGCCTTGCCTTCACCAGTGACACTGCAATCCCATCAAGAAACTTTGAGACAGCTATGGAACAGATAAACGTGCTGAAGGAATAGGCAGGAAAAGCTGGTCTCCAGATTTTCTTTGCGAAAACAAAGTATGTAACCAATATACAGGGTGATTCAAAAAGAATACCACAACTTTAGGAATTTAAAACTCTGCAGCGACAAAAGGCAGAGCTAAGCACTATCTGTCGGCGAATTAAGGGAGCTGTAAAGTTTCATTTAGTTGTACATTTGTTCGCTTGAGGTGCTGTTGACTAGGCGTCAGCGTCAGTTGATGCTAAGATGGCGACCGCTCAACAGAAAGCTTTTTGTGTTATTGAGTACGGCAGAAGTGAATTGACGAGAATCCGCGGGACACAACTCAGTATGAACGTGACTCACCTAAGGTGAACGTTTTCTGTGCCATTTGAGCCAATCAAGTTTTTGGTCCCTTTTTCTTCGAAGGTGCTACTGTAACTGGACTACAGTATCTGGAGATGTTAGAGAATTGGCTGTTCCCTCAGCTCGAACAAGAAGCACAACAATTCATATTTCAGCAGGATGGAGCGCCACCACATTGGCACTTATCTGTCCGTAACTATCTGAACGTCAACTAACCGAGGCGATGGATCGGCCGCCAGGCAGCCCGTGACAGAGCACTTCATCACTGGCCTCCAAGAAGCCCTGATCTTACCCCCTGCGATTTTTTCTTATGGGGGTATGTTAAGGATATGGTGTTTCGGCCACCTCTCCCAGCCACCATTGATGATTTGAAACGAGAAATAACAGCAGCTATCCAAACTGTTACGCCTGATATGCTACAGAGAGTGTGGAACGAGTTGGAGTATCGGGTTGATATTGCTCGAGTGTCTGGAGGGGGCCATATTAAACATCTCTGAACTTTTTTTTGAGTGAAAAAAACTTTTTTAATTACTCTTTGTAATGATGTATAACAGAAGGTTATATTATGTTTCTTTCATTAAATACACATTTTTAAAGTTGTGGTATTCTTTTTGAATCACCCTGTACAAACAGCATCTCGTAACCTAACAACAGAGTACAGTAAAACAGAAAATGGAGAGTTTCAGATACCTTGGTGGCATAATACAGATGAAAACTAGCAAAAAAGAAGGTAGCAACAGCAGGCAAGAGAAGATGGCTACTGCTTTTTATGAGATTCTTGTCATATACAAGCAATAGGCAATCTCGAGAGAAGTTAACTCAGGCTTGTAGTAACGAAGTATTACACTAAATCGGACCAAATCAGATAAGTATAGATTTGTGCATAACCTCTGAACAATAACAGAAATAGTCTCTCGGGACTCCACATGATGTAGAGCAACTGATGCGCATGATACAAACTAGAATAACTTAGAGAGGGTCAGTCAGGGCTGCTTCAAGCATATATATGTGCATGTTGCTGGCAGATGGCCCAGCAGAGACTGTGCTGTGCACATTCCTACCACACGCAGCCTCCAACGTCTGGACCACGCTAATATAGTTAGAGGCCACTTCAAACGCACACTCGTGGTGGTGCCACACTCAGCGCACTCACACTCACATGCACTAGTAGCAGGATACAGCACAGCTCTCCCTTGTGTGAAGCGGATGGCCAGGCGACAGAGAAGACACCGGCAACCCAATGAGACATCCATTAGATCTGGAGTGGTAGTAGCCTCTGCCAATAGAGGAGCGAGACAATGGGCTGGGCAGGCATCAGAGCATAGGACGAGAAAACTTGGGGACATGAGCTCATCTGACAGCACTGCGCTGTAATCAGCAGTAGGTCTCAAAATGGAGGAGCAAGGCTGGACCCACCAGTGGTGATGGCTGCAGTGATGATGGTGAGGGGCCAGTGGAGGTGGCCTGATCAGAATAGCAGGTTGCAGCAGCAAACCCGAGGCCAGAGATGGACTAGCGCCTGGGACCAGAAAACTGGAACTCCAGGGTACCACACATGAAGGAGGCAGCCAATGGGACCAGGTCACCCTCACAGCAGGCAATGACGGGCTCGAGGCGGCAGGATGGGTTGCGGTGATTGGGGCGGCACCCAGAAAACTGCTAGCTTCTGATGTCGAGCGAGATGCAACTGATAAGTGGCGTGCCACCAGCCCAGTGGCTATATGGACGTCACTAAGATGGTGCCCCTGCTGGCAGACAAGAGTGGCCAGTATTCACTTGGGCTTGTGAATTAAGTCCTTGTGCCCACACTGGCGATCACGGTGCGAAGCAGCAGGTTGAACTCGACCATGGCAGGTGCGGTGCTGGCTGCAGAAGGTGTAGGAGCATGCATTGCTGCTGACCACGTAGCAACTGAGCTGGGCTCTGGTCCCCCAAAGGCATGAAGCCGTAGGTGTACAGAAAATGGAGAAGGGCATCATTTGGTGAAGAATCCACGGCACACATTTTTGTTTGGTACTTGAACGTACACACTAGTCATTCTGCCTTGCGATTTGATTGAGGGTGGAATGGCGTAGCCATAACATGGTAGATGCTGTTACGGGAACAAAACAATTGAAAGGTGTGATTTCTCACTGAGTCCAATTACAGGAAACTGAAGTTCAAGGCAACCCTTCAATAGAAAAGATCCTTAAAAGCGTATGAATTGTGACTTCAGCCAACGTTGATGCACACAAGTGAATGTAAGAGAACTGCGAAAATACGAACACAACCGAGTGCCAGCAGGAATACAAGAAGGGACCCGCAAAGTTGATGTCAATGCATTCCCATGGCTGACGGAGAGCAGGCCAGGGGGGACAGGAGTGCTCTGGAAGCTACGTGTTGGCTGGTACACTGGTCACAAACTGTGACAAAATGGACAATTTTGCCATCAATATGCGGCCTAAAAACATGATTCCTAGTTAACAGTTCAGTGCGTGAAAATCCCCAGTGACCCTGATGGAGATGCATAGTACCTCACCCTTTAATGCAGCAGTAGTGACTACTCTGGGAGAGAGGGCTTCCATGGATAACAACAAAACACTGTCAAAAACAAAGAGGCGATGTTGTTGTTGGTCTTCAGTCCTGAGACTGGTTTGATGCAACTCTCCATGCTACTCTATCCTGTGCAAGCTTCTTCATCTCCCAGTACCTACTGCAGCCTACATCCTTCTGAACCTGCTTAGTGTATTCATCTCTTGGTCTCCCTCTATGATTTTTACCCTCCACGCTGCCCTCCAGTACCAAATTGGTGATCCCTTGATGCCTCAGAACATGTCCTACCAACCGATCCCTTCTTCTAGTCAAGTTGTGCCACAACCTCCTCTTCTCCCCAATTCTATTCAGTACCTCCTCATTAGTTATGTGATCTACCCATCTAATCTTCAGCATTCTTCTGTAGCACCCCATTTCGAAAGCTTCTATTCTCTTCTTGTCTAAACTATTTATCGTCCATGTTTCACTTCCATACATGGCTACACTCCATACAAATACTTTCAGAAACGACTTCCTGACACTTAAACCTATACTCGATGTTAACAAATTTCTCTTCTTGAGAAACGCTTTCCTTGCCATTGCCAGTCTACATTTTATATCCTCTCTACTTCGACCATCAGTTGCTAAACTGTGTGCTTATCTGGAGAGAAAGTAGCTAAACAAGTGGTGATAGTAGTTGAAAAACACATTCGCAGTCCAGACTCCAGCAGAAAGGCACATTCTTGCAAAACAGGGCATGCAGTGGACGAACCATTATGGCTTCCCCCGGCAGGAATTTATGGTAGTGGGCTATCCTCTCTAGGAGGGTCTGAAGCTCTTTTGTGGATGAGGGGCAAGGCATAGGTGTAACAGCAGAGATGTGATCTAGCAGAGGACAAATCCCATCCCATGAGACCTCGAACCCCAAATAAACAATAGATGGTCACAACATATGAGATTTCGCGAGGACTGAGAGGCAGAAGATGAAGTGTGCAAATTTTTCAAGTGAGCAGTGATGGAGGAGTCCATGACAATATCATCCAGACAATTAATGCAAACCTGGACAGTCAGTTGCTCTAAAAAATCATTTGAAGATAGCAGGAGCATTAGCCACACTATATGGAAGGTGCAAATATTGATAGAGGTCAAAATGATTACTCAAAACCAGAACTGGCCAAGACTCTTAGTCTGCAGGAACCTGCAGGTAGGTTTCAGACAAATCAGTTTTAGAAAAGTACTGCTCATCCCATATTTTTGCCAACTGTTCCTCCTGGCATGGGAGAGGATACATATCCACTATCGACTGCTTGTTGGTTAGTACTGAAGTGTCTGCAGAGGCGAAATTTCCCAATGGCTTCTGAAAAACCAGTGGAGATGACCATTTGCTAGCCATAACAGATTGCACCACCCATAGAGATTGAAGTATGTCCAATTCTGCTTTCATCTGACCTTTCAGGGTGACAGGAATAGGTCTCACATGATAAAAACAAGGCATAGCCTTGGGTTTCAACGAAATATGAACATAAAAATTCATAGCTCACCCTATACCTTCCAAATTCAAATCCAAAATCTCCTCACACAGTGTTTCCAAATTACGAATATGGTACCTGATCGGACACAAGGTGAACTGCTTTGGTGATAGCAAATTGAAATACCTGAAATGCATCCATCCCAAACAAGTTCGCAACAAGAGTATCGGCAAACACCAAACATGTAATTGAACGAACCACTGACTTAAATTGTTCCAACAGCGCAATGTTCTGTTTGTTGTAATTGACCAGCTTCCAAATGACCGGTTGCAATGGCAGCGAGCCTAAACTCGCATAGGTTGGAGAATTCAATAATGTCACTGCAGCACCTGTGTTGACTTGTAGCCAGAGTGATTGGTGGAGGAGTCACAAGCATTGGAGATACAGTTGATGTCCATGTGCATTACGTGGGGCCAACATTTGCCGCTGTTGGTCATGAAAATGAAAGGCACCGTAACGGCTGTACGATATGTGAATGCCATCCTCCGATCAATAGTGCAACCATATCGGCGACATATTGGCGAGGTTTTCGCCTCCATCATGCACATATTGTGAATGATTTCCGTCAGGATAACGACACTGCTCGACTAGAGTGGCCTGCATGTTTTCTCCACACCCTATTGAACATGCCTGGGATAGATTGTAAAGGGCTGTTTATAGACGACATGACCCACCAATCACTCTGAGGGATCTACGCCGAATTGCCATTGAGGAGTGGGAAGTGGGACAATCTTGATCAACAGTGACTTGATGAACTTGTGGATAGTATACCACAACAAATACAGGCTTGCATCAATGCAAGAGGACGTGCTACTGGGTATTAGAGGTACCGGTGTGTACAGCAATCTGGACCACCATCTCTGAAGGTCTCGCATGGTGGTACAACATGCATTGTGTGGTTTTCATGAGCAATAAAAAGGCCGGAAATGATATTTATGTTTCTCTCTATTCCAATTTTCTGTACAGGTTCCGGAACTCTCAGAGCCGAGGTGATAGAGAACTTTTCTTGATGTGTGTATTTCCCTAACTATCTATCAAAGTCAGCCTCTTTAAGCATAACTGTTGTAGGGTTAGGAATGGATTTAATATCATATGGACCACCATAAAGATAAAATAATTTCTTAAAATGCTTGTCACTCCTTCTTTTCCTATGTTCAGTCTAAAACTTGATCACCAGCTTTAGAATTAGAATTCTTAATGCCCTTATTTAACCTATCAAATATTCCCTCAACAATTTTATATATGTTCTTGTTTATGATTTCTGAAATTCTCCTTTCCTCATTGAGAGGGTATTCAGTTCTGTACAGTAATCTATCCCCTATAATTTTACCTTCTATAATCTCTCAGGGTGCCACTCCCGTACTATCATAGGGTAGCTCATTCAATATCCTCTCAGATTTGAATAAGAACATCGGCCATCTGGTATGCTTTTTACCACATTGTCCTAACCAGCTGACCTAGTTCTTTCATTACTCTCACCACCAGATTCACTTGCAGGTGGAACTTTGCAACTAGTAAGTGCTGTACACTTAGTGCTTTCAAAAACTCTTTAGAATCTTGTGCAAGAAATTGAACACCAGTATCGGAAATTAATCTTTTGAGTTTCCCCACCTTAGGGAAATACTCCTTGTCCAATATCCTTCTTGTAACTAGCCATCTTAATTGGGTACAATTTTACAAATTTAGAATACACTTCCAAAGTCACCACTGCGTATACCATATACTATACCACCAGTTCCTCAGGACAAAGGCCAATAGTACCTATAGCTGATAAATCCTACATACGCCAGGGTTTTATAAGGTATGACTACTGCTACACACAACTCTACTAAGACCAGGATACCCTAGTATCTGGGAATTACACAGTTCCTTTTTGAAGCTTTGCATTCAGCGTGGCATTTATCACTCGGCAACCACTGGGATTTTAGTTTCAAGGGGACATTTAAATTAACACAATTCATTATTTGACATATATTATGTATCCAGTAGAATTCCACAAGACCAAGGAAAGACCTAAGCTGTTTGTTTCTGGGTGGAGGACAACCTTTTATAGCCTCTAATTTTTTTCTTGGTCAGGTCTAACACCCTGTTGGCTTACAAGTTGCCCCAGGAATTCGATCTCACTACATCCTAAATGAGCCTTGGCAAACTTAACAGCTACTCCTCTCTTAGTTAATCTTCGTAAAACTTCATCTATCAATGTAATATGTTCTTCCCAAGTTTTGGGAACCATTTGCACATTGTCCACATATATATGAAAACTTTATTTAATAGATTGTGTCCTAGATCTAGGCTTGGGTAAATTCAGCCAAAGAAGTGTTCAAGCCAAATGGCAGAACTTTGAATTAGTAAGACCTACCACTAAGCAGAAGAGCAGTATAATTTAGATTCTTCTGTGAGGGGAATCTGCCAATAACCTATAATTAAATCAGTTGAACTTAAGAATGTCACACTACAGAACTGAACTAACATTTCTTCCATAGCAAGTGGCCTCTCTCTCTATTTCCATTATTTTATTCACTGTTCTAGCATCCAAGACCAATTGAATATCGCCTTTAGATTTGTTAACAGCATCAGTTGGGTGGTTGTATGGGTTATTAGTTTTTCCTATTATACCCCAGCTGACCGTCCTGTTTCTTTCACTTCTAACTGCTTCATGTATACTTTAGGCCAGGGGTGGGCAATTGTTTGGCTCGGGGGCCACATTATACACACAGAGGTTTGATATCCCTCACAAGGGGATCCAACAACTATTAATCAATGCCAAGCCAAATAAGTGCTTGTATAAGCACCAGAGGTGGACCAAGGTGACTTGGTCAATTCAATTTGTGAAGCGCTTCCTCTTGAATAAATCATCCATTTTTTCTGAAATCTTATTTATTTATTTATTTGTATATGTATACATGTACATCACATCTACCAGCTTCCATCACGTTCAGATAATTCTTTCATGGTTGGTGATGGTTTCATGTCTTGGAGTGTATAACAAGAAAATTAGTAAATAAATAATGCTTCAGTATGTGATTGTTTATCTGCATCCTGACTTATAATTGCAATAAATTGTCCTGCATTGACTTTTATCATCCCAAGAGTAACAATGAATCCTGAGCTGGTTGGAGGGCCTTTCCCATAGTGCTCCAAACACACTCACTTGGGGGGGGGGGGGGGGGGGGAGATCCGGTGACCTTGCTGGGTAAGGTAGGGTTTGGAAAGTGTGAAGGTAAGTGATAGGAACTTTTGCCATGTGCGGGCAAGTGTTATCTTGCTGCAAATTAAACCCAGAATTGCATGCTATGAAGGGCAACAAAATGGGCCATATAATATTGTCAACGTACACTGTGCTGTAAGAGTGTCATGGATGACCAGAAAAGGAATCCTGTTGTGAAAAGAAATGGCACCTCTGACTGTCGCTCCTTATTGTTGGGCCACATGGAGGGGGGCAGTCAGGTTGGTGTTCCACCACTGTCTGTGGCTTCACTAGAACACCTTCCCTGCTCATCGGGGTGTAGTTTGAATAGAGGTTCTAGTCCAGTCATTGATATTCCAGGCCAAAGATATGTCTAGATACGCCCTGGACCATCATGGCATACCAACCTGACCGTCGTCTGCCGTACGGCCCAGCAGCCAGGAGTGATGGCCTGGGGTGCCATTTCCTTTCATAACATGGCCCATTTGGTTGTCATCCACAGTACCCTTACAGCACAGTGGTACCTCAATGATATTATGTATCCTGTTTTGATGCCCCTCATGGCAAGCTATCCTGGGCCTACATTTCTGTAACATAGTGCCTGCCTGCACACAGCGAGAGTTTCTACTGGTTGCCTTCATGCTTGCCGAACCCTGCTTTAGCTAGCAGGGTGGCTGGATCTCTCTCCAATTGAGAACATCCATAGCACTAAGGGCAGGTGCTTCAAGCCAGCTTGAGATTTTGCCAATCTAATGCGCCAATCGGACAGAATTTGGCATTATATCCCTCATCAGGAGGACATCGAACAACTCTATCAATCGATGCCAAGCTAAATAACTCCTTCCATAAGGTCCAGAGGTGAAAACGAGTTACTGACTTGCTCAATGTGTGAAGCTCCTCTCAAATAAATCATCCAATTTTTCTGAACTTGTAATCATTTGTTTGTACATGCACATCACATCTATCGATTTCCATCTGATTTGGATAATTCATTTGTGAACATGGGACAACCGATAGGTTGCAAGTGTACAGGTGCCAGCAAATCAGCAAAAATAAACATCTACATGCCACCACCACTTTGATCTACACAATTAAACAATTTAACTGAAGTTAAACCCTCTTCAGGTGTTGGTGACGCATGCCCCACTATTAACCTCTAACTGAAAATGTTGCTCAATACTGGTAAATTAGAAGTAATAGTTGCTGTACAAGTGCCTTCACTTACAGTTCCCTGAAAATGGTGGTCTCTTTTTAACTATTTCAGAGCAGGTATTCATAAACTCATGAGCAAATTTACACTCTAAGTACAAGATAAGTTTTTGCTGTCCAATGCTAGGATCTGTCATCTTACGGATTCGTGCTTCGCTACCTCGGGACCCCAGCGTTTGCAGCATCTCTGCCCTTTGGTGCTGCATGTCTATCCACTTGCTATTCTTTTCCTGCTCCCTTGGGAAACATGTCCGGGATGTTTTTGGGAATGTGGTACCTATTTTCAGTAGTCGATATCAGAACAGTCTCTCCTATGTTTTTGTTTCTTTTTTCTTTCTTCATTCCCCTTTCCCTTCCCTCCTCTGCTTTGATGTTTGAGGTTGCTTTTTTCTTCTTCCTCCCTTTGCACTCCTGAAGGCTGGCCCACATATCTGATGCATAACAGGTGAGTGGGTAATTCATAATTCCAAGCCTCAGGTCAATAGGTAGGATTTGCACGTATTGGACTGGGCCCAGGTGATTGCCTCAGCTACTACCTTCCCAAATTGCTGATTGGTCCCTCTGTCAGATGTTAGAGAGGTGTGAACAATCACCGTAGGCAGGTTAGAAGTAGTGCGCCATAGGAGACGCTGGCAGTCATGGGGGGATTTTCTTGCAATGAGCCAACCATCTTCTCCACAGTCAGCATCTACTAAACATAAATGGAATGAGGCTAACAATTCAAAGACCTTCTCAGCTGCACCACGTTCCTCATAGTTTCACATACGGAATACAGTCAGTCCTTTGCTGCAGCAAATCCATTTATTATTCAGAAAGGTGTTGATGCAGTTGCTAGCCCTGTGAAATCCTGCTCTCGTTTACACAATGACCCTTCGTGTTTGGAGACTACTTCTGATTCTCAAGTGCAACAACTGCTTTCAGCTTCGCTCCTCCATAGGTATCCTGTTTGTGTTTAAGCCTATCGAATACTGAATCCTTCCCGTTGTGTTATTCATACTAGGCTGCTCAATGGTCTGTCTGAGGCAGAAATTCAAACATACCTCTCTGATCGAGGTTTCATTGTGGTCCATTGGGTGGTGATGTACTATTTTTCTCACTTTTGATAGAGCGGTGCTTCTGTCTTAGATCAAAGCTGGCTGTGAAGTTATTACAGCCTGACCATATATTTAGAGTCTGATGCGCTGCTACCAGTGCCATTGTTACGACCACACTCAAATATTCTGTCAACACCCAGCCAAATGTGAAACCTGTGATAGGGATGCTCACGAGGACGATTGTCTGCCACCTCTTCCCCACTGTATCAATTGTTGTGGTGACCATGTTGCCTCCTCTCGCGATTGTCCCATTTATCTTGATGAGTGGGCTCTTCAGGAGGCCCTGGTGAAGGGAAAAGTGCCTTGCCTGGTCACTCGCAGGTTGTTGGCTAGTCAGAAACCATGCGTTCTACCATCTGGCATTTACTAGTACTGTTCTTGTTACATGTCTCTCCATGGAAGACATGGCCACCTAGATATGCAACCTCAAATTCTACACCACAGTTGTAAAATCGCCCAGTGGCCCGGTAGCATCCGTATCTCCTCCTCCAGCAGTGCAAAAAGCCACCAAACTTTCGCCTCAAGGGATGAGGTCACCTGCTACACAACCAGCAGGCCAGAAAGGACAGGAGGAATACTCCCGGGAAGACATCTTACATCCCTCCACCCATCTTACAGGAAAGGCTCCCGAGACCCTATTCGATGGTGTCTCCACATTATACCCTCGCCCAGCTGACCTCTATGTCGCCGTTGTGCTCTGCCAACTGTTTGCTGCCCTGGATTCTGCAGACCGACAGAAGGAAAATGCCGATGCCTCTGCAGATCTCAAGGAACAGGATCCTCCAGCCACTGTGCCCTGTAGCAGTGAATCTTCGAAGGCTGGCACTTGGCAGCCGCTGAGGTGACACCACTTAACTTTTTTCCTCCTCCCCTTTTCTCTTCATGTCTCTCTGCCAATGGAACATTCAAGGCATTCGATCCAACAAAGAGCTGCTCTTGGAATTGAAGTGTTCACCTGTTCTCTGCCCCCAGGAAAGAAAACTCTGTCCTCACAACCACTTTGAGTGCTTGCGTTTCTTCCTGGTCCACTTTGACCTTCCCCCTGGGGATAGCATTCCATTTTATGGGGAAGTCGTGCTGCTCATATGAGATGATGCTCATAGTCAACCCATCTCCCTGACTACCCAGCATCAAGCTGTTGTAGTCCACATTTTCTGTTCTCAGTTGGCCTTTTCCTTTTGTACCATTTACATCCCTCAGTCATTAAGTGTCACCAGGGCAGACTTCCTCCAGCTTTTTGGGCAACTCCACTCACCCCTTTCAGCTGCTCAGTGACTTTAATGTGCACCATCCCCTTTGGGGTTCCCACCAAATCTGTCCAAGAGGTGCCCTCCCACCTGACCTTCTCAATCAACTTAACCTCATCTGTTTTTAACACGGGAGCACCTACGTTCCTCTCAAGACTCCACACACACACACACACACACACACACACACACACACACACACACACACACACACACACACACACACACACCTACCACTATACACCTATTTCCATTTGGACCTCTCCTTTGGTACTGTTCAGCTTGCCCATCATCTCGAGTGGTCTGTTATTTCTGACATATACTCGAGTGACCATTTCCTGTGTGCCATCAGTTTATTGACTCCTGCCCTACTTATGTGCACACCCAAATGGCAGCTTTCTAAGGCCAACTGGAGACTATACCTCTCCCTGGTGATTTTCGACAAACATTTCCTCAGTTGCGATGATCAGGTAGCATACCTTACAAACATTATCCTAGGTGCCGCAGAACATTCCATTCCTCGCACTTCCTTTTTACCATGCTGTGTCCTGGTCCCTTGGTGGACTGAGGCATGCCGTGACACAGTTTGTGCACGGAGATGTGCTCTCTGCATTTTTAACTGCCATCTTATGATGGCAAACTGCATTCGATATAAACAGTTGCATGCACAGTCTCATTACATTTTTCAGGATAGCAAAAAAAGTTAGCTGGATTTCCTTTACTAGTTCTTTTAACAGTTTCACTCCCTCTTCTGCCTTGTGGGCCAACCTCCAAGGTCTCTCTGGGCCCCAGGTCCATTTCCCATTTTCTGGCCTGACAGTAGCAGATGATGTCATAGTGGATCCTATTGATATCTCTGACACCTTGGGCCCCTATTTTCTGGAGATTTTGAGCACCACCCAGTATCACCTTGCCTTTCTTCATCGGAAATGAGTGGAGGAGGCTTGGGCGATACCCTTCTCTTCCCAGAATTGTGAGTGCTACAATGCCGCCTTTACTCTGAGGGAGCTAGATCATGCTCTCACTTCATCCCAGTCATCTACACCAGGGCTGGGTGATGATCACATTCAGATGTCACAGAACCTTTCTCTTGCAAGCAAGCCCTTTCTCCTTAACATGTACAATCGCATCTGGGCAGAGGGCACGTTTCCCAGACACCGGCATGAAGCCATTGTCATACCCATACCCAACAACTTCCTTCCAGGTATCCCCCATTTTTCCCACCAGCTGTATTTGCAAGGTGATAGAACATATGATTCATGCCCGGCCTTTATGGTGGCTCAGGTCTTGCAATTTACTGACAGCTGTACAGTGTGGATGTCGAGTGCACCATTCTGAATTTGACCATCTTGTCATGAATGGTTTTCTGTGGAAATCCCATACTGTGGCTGTGTTTTTCGATTTGGAGAAAGCCTACGACACCTGCTGGAGGACTGGTATCCTCCATACTCTCTACATGTGGGGCTTCCGTGGCCGCCAGCCCTGTTTCCTTCAGGAATTTTTAAAAGACCGAGTTTTCAAGGTATGTGAGTATTCTGCCTGGTCAGACACCTTTATTCAGGACTACAGTGTGCCTCAGGGTTGTGTCCTGAGCCTCATCCTCTTTCCTGTTGCCATTAACCCTGTAATGACCTATCTCTCTCCAGGCATCTCTGGCTCCCTTTTTGTTGACAGTCGAGCCATCTATTGCAGTTCTCCTTGAGCAGGGTCTTCAGTGATGTCTCTGTCATCTTGACTCATGGAACATTGACAATGGCTTTCACTTTTCCGCTGACAAAACTGTTTTTATGGATTTCTGGTGGTGCAGTAGGTTTCTTCCACCGTCTTTACTTCTTAGCCCTGTTGCTCTTCCGTTTGTTGAAACAATAAAATTCCTTGGGGTCATGCTTGATAGGAAACTTTCTTCGTTCTCCCATGTCTTTTACCTGGCTGCCCACTGTATATGGTCCCTCAATGTTGTATGTGTCCTTAATGGTACTTCCTGGGGAGCGGATAGGACCACCTTTCTCTGTTTGTACAGGTCCCTTGTCCGTTTGAAACTAGACTATGGCTGTTTCGTTCATGCATCTCCACATCCGTCCCTCTTACGCCATCTCAAAACTATCCACCATCGTGGCATCCGTTTGACCACCGGCCCCTTATTAAACTAGCCCATTTGAGAGTCTGTATGCACAAGCTGCCGAACTGCTGCTGTCGTAGTGCCGTGACTTTCTCCTCAACAGACACTCATACTGTTTGTCTGCCATGCCTGGTCACCCATCCTATGCCTCCTTCTTCGTTAACTCGTTTGATTACCAATATGGGGCTTGTTCCTCTTTTCTGTTACCTCCTGGAGTTCACTTTTGGCTCCTGCTCCGGCAGCTTAACTTCATGCTACCTGCCACTTTCCTGATGGGTGTGAACCCTTCACCACCTTGGCTTCGTGCAGCTGCCTGCATTCGCCTTGGCCTTCATTTGGTCCTAAGGACACTACTCAAGCCTCACTCTATTGCCATAAGTACCACGATCTTTGCACGGACCTTCATGGTAGTACCTTTATGTATGCAGATGGCTCTCGGACTGACCATGGCGTCAAATATGCCTTTGTCATTGGCACCAATGTATTTCGAAGTTGGCTTCCAGAATGCTACTTAGTATTTACAGCAGAGCTCTTCGCCCTGTATCAGGCCATCTGGTGACACAGGCTTTCCAATTGTGTCGTGTACTCTGACTCCGTCAGTGCCCTTCAGATCTTCTGTGTGTTGTACACAGTCCATCCCTTAGTTCAATGGGTCCAGGAAAGCTGTCACTTGCTCACTCTTGACGGAGCCACTGTGATGTTTTGTGGGTTCCTGGTCACGTTGGTCTGATGGGAAACGAGGCTGCTGCCAAGGCTGCAGTTCTCATACCTTGGCCCGCTAGGTTTTCCATTCCCTCCAATGATCTGTGTGTTGCCATTGTCAGTACAGGGTGTGACTTTGGCATCACCACTGGTCTTCCCTTGATGGGAACAAACTCTGTGGAATTAAACCTCTCCCAGCAGCTTGGACGACCACCTCTTCGGTCCTGTCACCATGAGGAGATCATTTTAGCTAGGTTGTGTATTGGGCACTGCCGTTTTAGCCATCACCACTTGTTAAGTGTTACTCTCCCACCACTTTGTGCTCATTGCCCTCAACCTTTGACAGTTTGCCATTTCCTGAAGGAATGCCCCCCCCCCCCCCCCCCCCCCCGTTTTTTTTTTTTTTTTAAACCACTTACGTTCTCATTCATGTTTGCCATCTGAGCTATTGGCTGTTTTAACGAACGACATGTGGGCTGTCGACCGCATTTTATTTTTTATCCTTCATAGCAATATGGTGAAAGACATTTAATCTTTAGTTCAGGACTACGGCATATTTTAAGGACCTTTCTCCAAGTCCCTGTTTTTAGCTGTCTTTCCTTCCGTTGATTGGGCTTAACATGTACTCATTTTTAACTACTTTTTTCGTCTTTGTGTTCTATGGTTCTGATATGGGCGCATGTGATCCTAGTTGTTTTTGGGGGGGGAAAAAAAAAGTGCATTTGAGACACTTACTCACTCAAGGTCAAAATCCCACCTTTAAATAGCCACAAAATAGCCAAAACTCGATTGTCTTAGTGTGCTAGCTGTACCTCTAGCAATATTCCATTGAAAAAAAAGATACCAGTCGCCCTATCACCAATCAGCAAATCACAGTTGCAGTCATTAATACTTGCTCTGTACAGCCCCATAAACGAACTTTTACAACAAGAAATAATTACTCAGGCCCATTAAACATAATTCACACACACACATATCCATCCGCATATACACTGTGTCTGTGTATATGTGGATGGATATGTGTGTGTGTGCGAGTGTATACCTGTCCTTTTTTCCCCCTAAGGTAAGTCTTTCCGCTCCTGGGATTGGAATGACTCCTTACCCTCTCCCTTAAAACCCACATCCTTTCGTCTTTCCCTCTCCTTCCCTCTTTCCTGACGAAGCAACCGTTTGTTGCGAAAGCTTGAATTTTGTGTGTATGTTTGTGTTTGTTTGTGTGTCTATCGACCTGCCAGCGCGTTTGTTTGGTAAGTCTCATCATCTTCCTTTTTAGATATAAAATATATGAAAACCTTTATATAAAGGTATCAGAAACTGGTGCGCACAGAATAAATGTTTTTCATAGCTTTTCTTTTACAGGTCCAGAGAATAGACTCTATTCAACAAACTTTCAGTATATTATGGGCAGAAGAACGACTGAGAATATTTACAAAAGGATTATCGGCACGTCTTGTACAGTCTGCCTGTTTTAGTTTTGCCATCATCCTGGGATACGAAAGTATTAAGAGGATGAGCATTAATGAAGAATACAAAAAACATATTAGATGGTAGATAAATGTGGGAATTAGTTTCAGTTTATGACTGTTGAACACTTTTGTTTTAATTTATTGACTGTTATTACATTATTACATTATTACTTTATATGTTTGCTTCAACTCATTATTCATCATAATGGGTTGGCACACACAATTTTTAAACTGTGTGTATACTGTTAATTAAAGATTGACTATGTCATCAGTTTCCTTAAGTTGTAGTCATTTGTTGAGCTTGAAAAGTATGTAAAAGAGAACAGTATAATTAAATTATTTTGAGAACAAAATCTGCGTTGTAAATTATAAGCAATACAAAACACCCACGAAATCTCCTATTGTGTAATGTGGGCAAGGACAGTGTGGTTGAGAGGACTCTGTGTGTGTGTGTGTGTGTGTGTGTGTGTGTGTGTGTGTGTGTGTGTGTGTGTGTGTGTGTGTGTGTGTGTGAGAGAGAGAGAGAGAGAGCACTCTGACAAGGAGAAAATGTTACAGCTCAGTCAAGTTTTCAATCTTCGTACGCTTGTCAACTGCTCAGTGCCTCAGCTATATAGAAAGTGGGTACTTTACCACTTTAATTACCAAGGTTGTACCAAATAAATTACCAGCATATATTAAAAAGACTGAAAATGACGAGAAACACTGGTATATATTTTGAAATGTTTGTGGTCAATCAGTGCTCATTACAGAGATGTGCAGAAATCCAGTAGTTGGCTGGTTCACCAGGGATCTGTCTGTGTTAAAAAGACAAGTGCAATGGCATTTAAGGTCTGAAGATGTATGAAATGGGGGAGATTTAAAGTTTTTGCTGCCGTTTGATATCATGGTTCTTGCTGGTATGTGCTTTTGGCACATAACATAGTGAAAATTCTTCATAGTGTGACTTACTTGCTTCTTATTGACCTCTGGTAAGCTTGGATGCTGCATCACTGAAAAGCTATAAGATGTACAATATTATCTTTATTGCATGTTGACACCACTTTCAGCTTACACATCTGAATTTATCAGGCATCAGCTGAAGTTCATAACTGCTGTCATGTCTCCTAATATTTTGAATCTAGCCAAAGGAAGATGAGGGAGAGGTGAGAAACGGAAGGAAGCTAGTATTGTAGACTCATTTATTTACCATAACTAAATGAGTGTTCCTCAAATTGTACAGCTTTTTTTACAATCTCCTTAGTTGACATTTTAAGTAAGCTATTCTAATGGGGACCATCACACTGGACTTTGGGCTAATTACTGGACTAAAGTTATTGAAAAGAATGCAGATGCCACTGTAGTTAAAAGTTTGTACGCCTTCAGCAATGTATTCTCTCACTGAGTTGCTGCCAAGCTCTGTCAGGCACAGTTTAAGAACTGTTAGGGTAGGTGAGCACCTATTTATAAGCAAAATTTGAGCTCCTTTGTTTTATCCACTTGCCTTTGAGTGCCTTCTCTTTGATCTAAGCTATGTACCATACCAATTGTCTGACATAACATCAGTCAGCTACAGAGGGTGCATTCATTATGCAAATGCAATGTAAAACATATCCCTCACAACATATGTAACTATTTATTATATTTATAATAGAAGGAAACATTCCACGTAGGAAAAATATACCTAAAAACAAATATGATGTGACTTACCAAATGAAAGTGCTGGCAGGTCGACAGATTGTGTCTGTATATGTGTGGATGGATATGTGGGTGTGTGCGAGTGTATACCCGTCCTTTTTTCCCCCTAAGGTAAGTCTTTCCGCTCCCGGGACTGGAATGACTCCTTACCCTCTCCCTTAAAACCCACATCCTTTCGTCTTTCCCTCTCCTTCCCTCTTTCCTGATGAGGTAACAGTTTGTTGCGAAAGCTTGAATTTTGTGTGTATGTTTGTGTTCGTTTGTATGTCTGTCGACCTGCCAGCACTTTCATTTGGTAAGTCACATCATATTTGTTTTTAGGTATATTTATTATATTTAAGTGGACGTGATTCATGTTGTCACAGTGTGTGGAGTGATTGGTAATTTAAATCCTATGGTTCAAACAAACCTGTGACCATTCTTGTTGCCCCCATTTGTATATGTTCTATATTCCATGTTACTTCTGTTTGGTTAGGATCTCATACACGTAAGCAGTGTTCTAGGATACGTTGCATGTACGTTTCGTAACAAATCTCTTTTATTGACTGACTGCATTTCCCTAGTATTCTGCCAATGAACTGAAGTCTACCACATGCTTTACTTACAACTGAGCCTATGTAATCATTCCATTTTGTATCTCTACAAATTGTTAAATCCAGATATTTGAATGAGTTAACTGACTGCTGTTGTAACTTACTGATACTGTAAAATTAAACAGTGGAAAGTCCATGTTGGAATGTCAGCATTACTATGAAAAGAATAGATTGCTACTCACTATGAAGATGACATGTTGAGTTGCAGACAGGCACAACACAACAAAAGGACTTTACACATTGAGGTTTTGGACAAAGCCTTCAACAGAAAAGAAAACCGTGTGTGTGTGTGTGTGTGTGTGTGTGTGTGTGTGTGTGTGTGTGTGTCTTTTCTGAAGAAAGCTTTGACTGAAAGCTCAATGTGTAAGACTTTTTGTTGTATATCGTCTTTGCAATCTATTATTTTTTTCATTTTGTGAAGAGCATAATTTTCCATTTCTGAACCTTTAAAGCAAATTGCCAGTCTTTACATCCTTTTGAAATCTTATTGAGATCTGACTGGATATTTGTGCAGCTTCTTTTTTCTCTCTCTCCAGATAGTACTTCATTACAGATAACTGCAGCAATGGCAAAACTTCCAGGTTACTGTTAATGTTGTGTGCCAGGTTCTTAATATGCAACATGAACAATTACACTTACATGTTGCACACCTTAAGTTATTTCTATATTTTTTTGATGATTCTCCAGCAGGTATAAAATGCTGCAAGCTCCCTATCAAGAAATCCTCAATCCAGTGATAACTTCCACTTGATATGTCATATGATACAGTTTCGCTAATAAACATTGGTGTAGCGTCAAATGCTTTTCAGAGGTCAAAAATACTACTTCTACATGACAGCCTTGATGTTATGGCTTTCAGAATGTCAAGTGAAGAAAGCATGAGTTGTGTTTCACTTACCAGTGTTTCCAGAATCCACTCTGGTTGGCATGGAAGAGGTCATTATGTTCAAGAGACGTCACTATGTTTGAGCTCAGAAGATCTTCTAAGCTATTCCAACAAGTAGATATCAAGAATATTGAATTGCAATTCTTACAGTTGGATGTAAGCATGACTTTCTTCCATCCATTTAACAGTTTTTCGTTCAAGGGATCTATGCTGCATTATGGTTAAAAGAGCAGCTAACTCAGCCGGAAGATTGGTGTGGAATCTGACAGGACTCACTTGGGCCCTGGGACATTGTTAAATTTTAGCAGTTTCAGTTGTTTCTCAACACCTGTGATAGTCTCTACTCCTCTCATTTTAACAGTGGTGCAAGAATTAAATTGGGACGATTCTCCTGTATCTTGTTTTTTAAAGAGTATCTGAAATTGGAGTTCAGCTCGTCTGCTTTTGCTTTGTTACATTCAACTTCAGTTCCTGTGCCATAAATGAGTGTCTGGGCGCTACTTTTGATGTGCTTACAGCCTTTAGAGATGACTGGGAATTTCTTTGGCGTTTGTGATAGTCTTTCAATAAGATACTGCTAAGGAAGTCATTGAAGGCTTCACACTTTGCTCTTTTGACAATCAAATGTGTTTTATTTAGCACATATCTATCTAAAGCCCTATGCTTATCTATTGTGCAGTAGTTACTGTTTGTATAGAATTTTTTTTACAGAGATTGTTTCACATGGAGGATACCCTGCCATCACAATCTGTTCTTATAGGTACATATGCACCCTGTGGCTGGTCCACTGTTCATCTAACAACCACAGTATATCTACTTGATTGTGTCTGGAGTTAAGATTCAGCCTTGATGTGATGGTTCTGCTTATTTATCTACCGCATTGAATGCGTAAGTTTTTCTGCTTGTTGTAGTTGCCCTTTTGCTCTTTGTTAGTTTTTGCTGCTACAGACACCTCTTGGTCATCAGTTCCAGTTTGTGTGGACATCGTCAAAAGAGGCCTGGTCTTTTTGTTGCCATTAGATCTAAAAAATTACCATCACAATAGGACTTCTGAATTATATGTTCTAGGTATTTTTCAGAGAAGGCATTAAATATTGTTTCACAGCATGTCCTGTCAGGATGTCTGTCATGCCCACCACCTACTACCACTCAGTTGGTCGTTGGATGATAAATGTCTTGTACAATGCTGATGTTGTGATTGAGGATGATATATACTAATGAACTGGTTTTTTTTATTAGAGTTATGCATGGTGCTGGTTTCAGCCCGACCAGCCCATGTTTCGTGGCCTGGCCTGTACAGGCCGTGGGCCAGCCCACATGGCCCACCGGGCCCATGAACTGAGTGCAGACTGCCGGGCCAGAACCAGCAAGCTGACATGGCCCAGCAGCCCGCTACTTCCCCAACCCACAGGCCTGTGCTTTTTGGTTACTCATGGCACAGCCTGTTTCTTAATAACTCTGCTGTGCTACGCTCTTAGATAGCATACCCACTGACATGGAGTGATAAGCGACGTGACTCTTTTAGTAATGGGAATAACCAAATGAAAATCAATTCTGTCGGTTGTTGGAAAACAATGGACTCATTCACTTGTAGGTTCATAGGTTGACTTAAATCCTTTATTCTTTTGACTGTTGGAGCAAGTCTATGAAACCATCAACACTGTCCATTATAGTTTCTAATATTCACTGAATTATTCATTCCTTCTTCTCGAGTGAAACCAGTCTTTAGTTTTTCTATCATGTGGAACTTGTTTCTGTTCTTTCAACTGAAACTGTTTTATTTGACTGAGCATTCATTCCACTGATTAAAACCAGTCTTTACTACTTTCATTAAGTTGTGTACAGGTTATTCAATGATGATATTTGTATTTGTTTTAATGATCTGATGATTTCCATAAGCCCAAGCCAGTGATGAGAGTTTTATAACATATGCGATCAAGACAGAAATTTATTTGTCTAATGATCTGTGCTAAAACATATCCTTAGTTTCATGAGAAAGAAGAATCTGACTAGCTGAACATTAAAATATAGTTCTACATTTCTAGTTCGTACTACGGTACTGAATACCTGTACTGGATTTTCAATGTTGTGTATTTAATCAACTGACATCTTGGATTACAGCATTTTATTTATTCATTTTATGAGAGAAAATCATGAAAGAAATAGCTTTGACTACAAGGCCTATCTATGATGAAAAAAATATGGAAGCATGGGGAACACCATATTTCCTTGTAATCCCAGCTTTTATTTAATTTCAGTCTGTTGCAGTAACTATACATGTTATAAGAAAGTTTTTTCACACTAGTAGCAACTAGAGATTTCTTTTGCTGTGGGTATGTTCGTGTTAATGTGTCTTAATTTTCAAACAGTGCAAATAAAACATATGTTGGCAGAATTAAAGGCATTGCATTCTCATAGAGAAGAGTCCCTGATAACCACAGTTATTGTAATAATGAGTTGACTTTTAATAGTAATCACATAGCCTGAAATGTGAATGAGTCATTCTTTCCCCATATGTCTTAAGATGGTTCAGACAGATGTAGGACACGCCACAGCACCGGCAGGGGGGCTGCAACAATACCGTGAGAAGGGTGCACAGCGCGGCAGAGTAGCAAGTCAACAGGCTGGCCCATCAGCTCATTTGCTCCAGCCTGGCGGTCTGTGCTCAGCTCACCAGCCAAGTGGACTGACCCACGAAACATGGGCTGGGTGGGCTGAAACAAGCACTGTGCGTGGCTAGTTTGCATGGAAGTTCTCGTTTTATTTCTGACAGTGAGTTCGTTGGTCAATAGAAAGATCCAATTATAAGTTTATGCCCACACTTGATACTAATTTTTATTGAAACAATTGCTCATGCAGCTTCAGTTTCTATACCAGCAGATTTGAATATCTGTCCACTGCAACAAATGCATCACCTCTATTTTCGACTAGCTTATCTTTTCTGTATAGTTAGATTACCCCAAAACTCACAAAGCTATCAATTTTAGGTTTTAGCTAGCTTTTTTTTTACCTAGTATTGTGTGAGCTCCACTTCTTTTTGGGAGTGCTTCAAACTATGTGCACTTTGTTGTGAATGCCTTTGCAGCTGATCAGCAGGATTTTTAATGATCTCAACTTGGAACCAGGGGGTCATAATCAGTTCAGTGTCGCTGGTCTTCTCAACTTTCTCTACCTATCATTGGAATGACCCTAGTAAGACTTCGGAGCCCATATAATAGCATTGTTTGTTCCGACAAGCGCCGTAATTTGCAGTTGGTTGCAGCTTGTTCCTTCAGTAGGTGGAATACCTCTTCAGCATGTTGAGTGAAGCCTCCAGGCACCCACACTAGTGAACAATGTGATACTTCCCATCTCTTTCTGCCATTTCCGTGAGGCATACTGTTATTTACTGTACATTTGAACTGCCAGCGATTAACTGACCACCTATCTTTCTGAACTTGTCTCCCCAATGCTGGATGCTTGAAATGTGTTACACAGTTAATTTAAAAGTATAATAGAAAAAAATTTTAAATTTTGACAGTCTTAATTTATATGATCAAACATCAAGGAGTGCCACTAATTGTATTTCTCTTACAATTGTAATTGTGAATACAAATCTGCAGACTGTGGCTATACAAGGTTATAAATGGGGTAAATGTGGTTTGTTTCGATATTTTCCATCCATGTTATGGCAAGGTCAGTCATTCTGTTATTTATTTATTTGTGGAAGGTCTTTGCCTTTTTGATTTGCTTTAGTCAACTTCTTTGGACTCACAAACATAACAGATTTGTTGTTAGCAGCAGGTATTTATGGTCAGTGTATGGAATTTGTTAAATGAAGGAGTCTCAGAAGACCTCAAAGAACATGAGATGGTCAATGTAGAAGATGAGTGAATGAAGAACTCTGTACCCAGACAGAAAGAATCTCAGTCCCCATCAGGAGAAGAGCCATGTTCTTCAGACCAGACAGATTGACACATTAGATGATGCAATTGCTTCTGAACAAGAGAACCAAAATGCACTTGATTAAAGGGAAAGGGACCTGGAAGAAAACTACATACAGGAAGCAGAAATGTGCAACAGTGTGACTTTTAAATAAAAAATTCAGGCTGTCATGGATTTCCAGAACAGAATTAGACCCAGTGCAAAATCATCATGAACATGAGAGCATAGAAAGTGGCAAAGAATAACAAATATTTAACAATGATAAACACCAAAATACTGAAGTTGATGTGAAATAACATGATCCTCACATGGTCAAAATTAAAATACGAACAGAAAATTCGATACAGTTTTTGACCTTGGGGTAGTGAGTTCCAGTGATTAATTCAAAATGTTACATCAAGGGTGCAAGAACAGTGCTGACATTTTCTGTTATGTGTGCAGACAGTTTATTTCTATGAAGCAGGTACAGAACATAACTACATTTTGAAGAAAGCATATTGTGCTTATTTTGGCGTACAGCTTCGCGACCAAGACAAATCGTGATATCAGAATAAAGTATGCAGGACATGTACCAAACAACTTTGGTCAGTCCATCTGCACTGTTTCTGACTGCTGTGCAGAACATCAACCACATATTAAAAATTGTGAGCTGGGTAAATTTGCAGCTCACAAACAAACAGAAAATACTGCTTGATGAAACAAAATTTTGTCCGAAGCTCCTACATATTGGGACTCTATAATTATAAAGAGGCTGTAGAAACAAGAACGTGTGAGAAAATCTTCAACTGTGACAGCGGATACAATCTTAGCAATGCATGGAAGTGAGCTCGATGCAGAGAAGAGCCACAGATGTTTGTCACAATGTTTACACTATGGCGGTAGTGGTGGCACCACCAGCACAGACTTTGACACCGTCTGTTACAGCATGATGTAACTACTGACCAATCAGAAGCCGTCTGTGGGCTCTATGAGGCCACCAAAGCAGTGATTTTGACAGTCAGTTGCTCCTGATGATGACAATGGTGAAAATCACCGAAAGCTCAAGATTTTACCGTGAATTGACCCAGCAAGAAGTCTGACAATGTTTTATATGATAGTACCATTACAAAAGACTTTGTTCTTGTACTATTTCAACACCAGATTGGCAGAACAAGAAAAGCATTGACTTTTGGGGTGCCCATAATGTGACGTGAACAAAGTAACCATGGAACAGAATTATTTGTACTCCTGAAATCTGACAGGGTGTAATGCAAGAAACAGGCATAACATAACATACCTAAACATTCTGTCTGCTGTTTTGCCCACGCACAATGGTCTAGATGGCCCTGTCCCAAAGTGATCAGACAAGTATCCTGCATCAACATCTGAAATCTGCAGTGGTGAAGTAGGTAGTGACTATGAACAAGATGACGCTTCATGCATTCCTGGATCTTTAACTCAAGCAAAATTGAATGATCTAGTTCCTGACCCTGGGCTCTCAAAGGAATCTGCAGAAATACTGTGCTCCAGGCTTAATGAAGAAAATTTGCTCAACACAGAGATTTCATACACTTGGACAGAGAACGAGAACTAAACTTTGCTCCATGTTATTCAGAAGAAAATAAACCAGTATTCTGTAACAACATCCAGCTATTGATGCTTAAGAGGAGACTACCTAATTATGACCCTATCGAATGGAGACTTTTTATTGATGCATCAAAACTCAGTTCGAAGTGTCCTCCTACATAATGGAAATTTGTGTGTCCCACTTCAAGTTGGTTACTCTGTGATTCACAGAGAGTCTTATGAAAATTTGGAATTACTGTTGACTATGATGAAATATGAAGAACATAAATGGCAACTGTTTAATTATTTCAAAGTTATTTCACACATATTGAGTCAACAGTCAGGTTATATATCAGTGTTTCATCTGCGAGTGGGACAGTCGGGCAATGGCACAGTGTTGAATTAAGAAGGAATGATCTGGGAGACAGTGGAATTTTGGTTAAAAAAAAAAAAAAATTGAGAAAGTGAATCTTATTGCGGCATCTGATGTACTCTTGCCACCTCTCCATACTAAGTTGACTAAGGCTCACAAAACAATTTGTCAAGGCATTGGACAAGGAAGGGCATTGCCTCTGGTCCGAGGTTTGAGCAATGCGGAAGTGAAAGATGGTATATTAAGGCACAGATATCAGGAAGCTGCTAGCTGCTTGGTGGTGATACCTTTGAAAATAAAATGAATTCAAAAGAGTTGTTAGCATTGGCAATCATTCCGAGATGCTGTTACAAAATTTCTAGGTAATACAGAGGACCCAGAATACAAAAACTTGGTAAACCAAATGCTGAGTGCATTCAAGGTCATTGTATTACATTCTCACTTGGACTACTTTCCTGAGAATCTTGGGGACTACAGTGAAGAACATTGGGAGAGATTCCACCAAGATCTCAAGGAATTAGAGACAAGATACCAAGGCAGATGGGGCAGTTGCAGTTGTAGCGGTTATAAAGCTAAGTACTGACAAAGTTATTTGTGCACTGTTATACAGATATTAAATTTAATAGTTTTCAGTGGTGTTTTGTGCTGTTTGTGATGAAATAACGATTTAATAAACTTTTGGAAACATTTGCTCATTGTGTTCGAGTTTTGAGTGCGTTGAAGTCATTTAGTAAATTTTGTGCTTTAGTTTTCAACTGACGTTTCTAATTGTTACTAGTGAAATATTTCAGTAAAATTTTCATTTAGTGTTTTAACTTCATTGAGTGTTTCAGTGGCCACTTGAATTTTGGTTTTAGCTAGTAATTTTGTGAAGTTTTGTTGGTATTAGTAGTATTAATAGAAGTAGTTGCTTTCTAAGTAGAGAGAGAATTTCAAGACTGCTATTGTTAGTTCTATAAATAGTTCTACTGGTGTAACTGAAATTAGGTAACGTAGACGTATATTTTTTTTCAGTAACTGTAAAATGGCTCTGAGCACTATGGGACTTAACAGCTATGGTCATCAGTCCCCTAGAACTTAGAACTACTTAAACCTAACTAACCTAAGGACATCACACAACACCCAGTCATCACGAGGCAGAGAAAATCCCTGACCCCACCGGGAATCGAACCCGGGCGCGGGAAGCGAGTACGCTACCACACGACCACGAGCTGCGGACAGTAACTGTAAAATTTTACCATGAGTAAGAAGTGTGGGCTCTGTCGTGGATTTGTGAGTAGTGGGTTATGGTGAGCGATTTTTCAAAGTATTTTCATTGGGTGGGGAGGGGGGATGCAGTGGGGAAGTCAGTGGGCATTCTAGCAAGATCCTCTCCTGGGAATGCAGAATCTGTAGTAGAAATAAATTGATAGGGGAGCAGGAGCGTAAGATATGTGCCCTTCAGGTGCAGTCACAACACGCAAACGAGGAACTAGATAGGTTGAGGAGGGTGAAGGGTGCTGGGGAATGGAAACTGGCAGCTGTCAAGAAGGCAGCTAGGAGGAGGTGGTATTCAGACAGTTATACTTTGCGTATCTGCTATAGATTTGATCAACTCTCAGTGTTGAGCAGCCCTCAGCAGTTAGGAGGCCAAGCCAGTTACAAAGTCTAACAGGAAGAAGAAGGTTCTGCTACTAGGTAGTTTGCACAGTAGACATGTTGGCCAGCAGTTGCAGGAAGTGTTGGGGAGTGAGTACCAGGTCACCAGCATTGTGAAGCGTAGTGCAGGGGTGGCTCAGATGACTTACAGCATAGGGGACTTAAGTAGGAATTTTATGAAGTAAGATGAGGTAGTGATAGTGAGTGGAGCAGGGAACAGTCTTGATATGGGCAGGTGGTGACCTGGTAAAGATAGCTGCTCAAACTGGTGGCACTAGTGTGCATTTT
Organism: Schistocerca cancellata; assembly: GCF_023864275.1. Taxonomy (NCBI): domain Eukaryota; kingdom Metazoa; phylum Arthropoda; class Insecta; order Orthoptera; family Acrididae; genus Schistocerca; species Schistocerca cancellata. The sequence goes on from NC_064630.1 coordinate 197,090,107, forward strand.
GTGCAACTGTTTCAGTGTCATGATCGGCCTCATCTTAATGCGGCTGTTAGGTGCATTAACATGGAGCTGGAGAAGGCACTGATGGCAGAGGGCATGAGCCACATTTCAGTAGTGCCAGTTGAGTCTATCAGTAGGTCGGGTTTCACTGGGCATGCCTGCACCTCAAGGGAAGGGGAAGGGGAGGCCGGCAAAGCTTGTAGGGGACAGTGTAGTGGGTGGTGGTGGGATCACGCATGGAAAAATTCCTGTAGTAGTTGGTGTTAGACTTGAACCTTTTTTAGATTGAAGTCGACTGATAGGTATACCTGCTTAAAGGAAGTCCCTCTAACTAAGGGCTCACCTTCAGAGGGCGCCATGTTTGCTAGTAGGGAAGGAATTAGCATATTTCATCAAAATATAAGAGGTATTAGAGATAAAAGTTAGTGAACTGCTTATAGATGTTGACTCTGAAATTACTGGTATATCGGAGTAACGATTAAATAAAAATTTAGTTTTTGCAGGGAATCATATAACTCTATTGGCAAATGCCCTTCCGAGATTGATGTCTGAAATACTCCTCTGTGATACAGACAAGTAGGAGAGTGAGTCAATTATTAAATCACTGAAGACTGAGTCAATTATTAAATCATTGAAGACTAAGGACTCTCTTGGATATGATAAGAGTACCTAGCAGAATATTAAAGTACTGTGCTGCACATGTTAGCCCTGTATTTAGCTATATTTGCAATTTTTCCTTTAGGTATGGTTAGTTTTCTGAATGATTAAAGTACTCAGTAGTAAAGCCGCTTTATAGAAAGGGAGAAAGGGATAATGTAGATAGTTTTAGACCTATTTCTATGCCATCAGTGTTTGCTTGAGTTATTGAAAAGGCTGTGTATGTAAGGATAATTGATCATTTTGTATCACACGATTTGCTATCAAATGTACAGGTCAGCCTTAGAAGTCATTTAACAAGTGAAAATGCTATATTCTCTTTTCTCTTTGAGGTACTGGATGGGTTAAACAAAATGAACGCTAGTTATATTTTTTGATTTAACTAAGTGTATGTACCGTGACACGTATGCTGTCATGGCATGGTGCACAATTTTATAATTTACAACATGTTAATTTTCGTATATGAAGACAGTAACTGTTCTCTAAAGAACAGATACCATTGATGACCGTGCAGCTTCTCTAGAATAAATGATAATTAATTGAAACCCTCAGCTACCGACAGATGTTGTTGGTATACCTCGATGGGGACAGCTGAAAATGTGTGCCGCAACCGGGACTCGAACCTGGGATCTCCTGCTTACATGGCAGACGCTCTATCCATCTGAGCCCCCGAGGACACAGACAAATAGCGTGACTGCAGGGACTTATCCCTTGCACGCTTCCCGCGATACCCACATTCCCAACTGTCCACAATCTACATACATAATGCTCCTAATAGATATTTGCCCATCCACTCATTACTCGTGCACACTAACGTGACGATTCCCATAAGAGTTCGGGCAACCTGTGCGCATTTGCACAGACGAATGTCGTCTGTGTCCTTGGTGGTTCAGATGGATAGAGCTTCTGCCATGTAAGCAGGAGATCCCGGGTTCGAGTCCCGGTCAGAGCACACATTTTCAGCTGTCCCCATCAAGGTATATCAACCACACGTGTTGGCAGCTGAGGATTTCGATTAATCATCATGTTAATTTTCGTTATAAACATGCGACTTGTAAGAGATACCTAAAATTGACTATAGTGCAATATTTACTCATTTCTAACAGTGAATGCATTATTATTTTGCTTAAAAAATCATAAAAGAAGTTTGTCTTAAAACCACTGCATTTGCATATTGAGTGTTAAACTAATCTTTGTTGTGCAAAAAATATGTTGTGCCACAAGGAAACCATTTGCAGATTCAGACTGAGCACACCTTAAACATATTAAGGCACATCTCAAATTTGTGCAATGATATGAAAGTGAAAATTTTCTGCTCATTGAAATGTACATTTTGTATTTAAAAATAGAAGTGAAGAATGCTCCATATTAAATTAATGTAAGAGGAAACTTACAAAGTGACATGCTGTACCTGATCCAAGTCAGGCTTCATTGTTAGCCATAGTTAAAAGTATCATATTAATACATTAAATGCTCATTTTGTTCATCTGTTTGCTGGAATTCATATCGAGACTTCGACTACCTGCAAACATAATGGACTCATTGTACCTTTAGGGATATTATATCATGATCGTCTTCAAAGCAACCTCCACTTTATATCAGTTTACCTCACATAAATTGTTGTACTCTTAACGGCCCTACACATGCTTAAATTTATCAGCTAACTGACAAACAAGTAGTACATGTGTAGGCTTGTTAGAGGACTTGGTTCAAATGGCTCTAAGCACTATGGGATTTAACATCTGAGGTCATCAGTCCCCTACACTTAGAACTACTTAAACCTAACTAACCTAAGGACATCACACACATCCATGCCCAAGACAGGATTCAAACCTGCGACCGTAGCAGCAACGCGCTTCCGGACTGAAGCGCCTAGAACCGCTCGGTCACAATGACCGGCGTTAGGGGACTAACAGACCAGTTTTGCTTATCGAGCAATTGGCTGAATCTGCATTCTAGTCACTCCTGGACTGAGCTCCTCCAATGAAGAACTCAATAATGTCGATGGTTAGGGTTTTTCCCAAGTGTTCCCTTACATTCAACACTTCTGAAAGGATTCTTTGAGACTGCCACTGCTCCTATTCTTCGGAAGAGAGCATCCTCACAAGATCATTGTACGATCATAGCCTCTCTGAGATCCCTGGTGACTAGCTCTTCAAGATTGCTCCTCTTTTTTCAAATATCTTGTGAAAAAGCAATTTTAACAACTTATTAAATGGGTAGATTGCTACTCACCATATAGAGGGGACACAGTTGTTACATTTGGGAAAACATATTGAAAGTTCATTCGAAGATGTACGGAAGTATTTCTAAAAGTGTGTCCGCAGTTTGTGGAAGCATAAGGAACAACATTTCCATTTTGTTTGAGTGATCCTGCGAATTTATGTTTCCTAAATGCGTTTTAGTGTGTCTACATCCTCTGGTGAGAACTTATTTCTTTGTTGCCGAGTTCTTTATGTTAGAAATAACCCTGAACACATTACAACAGTTACTCAGCTGCTAAAACATTTCCATCAAAGACATAATAGAGGTGTCTGCCACAACATAGTGGTAGTTTACCGTAAGCGATTCTCTTCCCCTGTAACAGGTTCATCCTTATTTTCGTAAGAAAACTGCCTTTTAATGTTAATTAAAACTTACGGGTTAAGAGGTTGTGGTCGAACAGTAGAAATTATTCCTCCTGACATTTGTCTGTGAGCCAGTTTATCTGCAAGAGGAACTAAATCATTTGTGAGCAGCTTTCAAGAAAATGCATACACTGATAATGAGATAGATCGAGCACTCCATCCCAGAGGAAGTGTCCAAAAACATGCAACAACAACGCCCATCAGTGGGGAAAGCTTTTCTTCCATTTATCCACAATATTACGGACCGTATTGGAAAAGTGCTGGGCAAATTTCGAGTAGAAACAATCTTCAGACCCACCAAGAAAATCAGTGAATGTTTAAGATCGGAGAAAGACGCACAACGCCCTTTTGCAACCACTTGGATGTATAAAATACTGTGCAGTTGTGACAAGGTTTATGTTGGAACAACAAAGACAAGTGTTAATATTCGCCTAACCGAGCTCAAACGGAATTGTCTATTGAACACCAACAGATCGGCTGTAGCTAAACATGGTTTTGAAGACGGTGATCATGAAATAAAATTTAGTGAGACAATTGTGTTAGCTAAGATATCATTTTATTATGCATGTATGTACAGAGAAGCCAAGAGATTTATAAACATGACGATAATTTTAACAGATAATAAGAAGACTTATGGCCGATTGCACCAATCTCGATTAACAGTTAACACTTAACCGCGCTTAAGTCGATATATAATCCTGTTCAACGCAAAATTCTGATGCACCAGCATCGATCTAAGTTAATCGAGGCAATCGACCACGGTTATATTTAACCGGGGCTCTTTCCCTGTTTTCTCGGGTTAAGTTAATCTAGTACGTACACTGAAGGATTTTGATCATCATCTCCTGGAGTCATCAAGTGTCAGTGGTTTGAGAAGAGCTAACCATTTGACAGAAATTTTCTATCCTCGCTTCTGTATGATTTATCGCTATCGAGGCGGGTTTAGGACCTGTCTGTTGGTGGGATGGCATGTTTCAACTCGAATGATGGGGGTCTGTGCTGAGTGAACGTACAGGAGACAGAGGCCTGAAGCTCAGTGATCACTGTGTGGTTGGTGTTCGATAGGGAATGTTTTGTTCATTGTAAATATGTGTGTGTGTGTGTGTGTGTGTGTGTGTGTGTGTGTGTGTGTGTGTGTACGTACAATCTAACTTCTGCACCATTTCTGTGCAGTAATATGTTAATTGTAAATAAATATTATAGTAGTTGCATTACACGTTTATTACCTTATAAATAAATAAAAACGTTTTTATTTTAAATTCAGTGGATTAGTATTTGTAAAATTACGCCGTCATATAGTGTTCATTAAAAAATGACGATCATTCCGCTTGGGACCTGTGGAATGGTGCATTATATTTGCTTTAGTTGTAAATATTTGTCATGTATTGTTGTTTTTCTTTCATGTTCTACATCCTGGACGATCTCCTCACTACGGATCAATTGGAATGAAAGTAAATCTAATCTAATCGCGGTTTTAGAAGCATACGCTATTAAGATGGCGGCGCGTTTTGATGTCATGGACGGCATTGAGGAAGAATTGCTATACCTCGACCATTTAAATCGTGACCGAAACCGTGTTGGAGTGATTGTGGAAAGGGGAAATCCTTTTGAAGATTGTGGTGACAGGAAGTTTGAAGTGAGATTTCCTCTGTCAAAAGAAACAGTGTGGTGGTAATTAAACCAAATTAATGATAAGTTAGAATTTCCTACTGATCGGAATAACCCTATTTCGCTGATAAACAGACTTTTGATTACTTTAAGGGCATATAAAACAGGTGCATTCAACATTATCATTGGGGACAACAGTAATGTACATCATCAGTGATGTATCAGACGTCATAGCATCAATGTCTCCTCGCTTTATAAAATTTCCTACAAGAGAAGAAGTGCGCACTGTGATGTATGGTTTTAGTCAATTGGACCGATTTCCTGGCGTTCTTGGTGCCTTGGGTTGTACATATATAAGAATTCAGTCTCCTGCAGGACATAATGCAGATGTTTTCCGCAATAGGAAATCATATTTTTCCTTTAGCTGTCAAACCATTAGTGATCACAATTTGTTAATAAGAGATATTGTCGCTCAATGGCCGGGCTCTGTGTACGACAGTAACATATTTCTCAACTGCGCTCGCAGAGCTCAATTTGAAAACGGAGAATTACCACAAGGTCACTTATTGAGAGATAGTGGTTATGCTTGTAGATCCTACTTGTTAACTCCACTTTTAAATCCGCAAAATGAAGCAGAGCATCGATATAACAGGTCTCATATTAAAACTAGAAACACTGTTGAGAGAAAATATGGTATGTGGAAGAGCAGATTTCCCATATTATCTGTAGGAAGAAGATGTAATCCACAGAAAGCAATGTCAATAATTGTGGGTACGGCTGTCTTGCATAATATTGCGAGGAGTACAAGCAGAGAAGAACCATCAGAAGATTCAGAAATTTCTCGACTTTTAAATCAGTTACGTAATGAGAGAGGCCCCAACATCGAAGATAACGAACCTGTGCTACCTGGACAGCAGATGTATCGTGATGATACATCAACTGGAAGAGCAGTTTGCTGTGCTAAAATTAATGAACATTTCCGATAAGGTAACATAAATTCAGACATTGTTCATAAAGAAAAATTACGATTATAGTTACGGGATTTTGCCGTATTTTTAATTTTTCTGCTATCTAGGGAACATGAAAGTACTCACTGAAATGGGTGTGTGATGAGAAATTTGAGGTTATGGCGTGCCAGAGACAGATGTGCTGCCCACTGACAGTTACCCAGCTGCTGCTTTTCTGAGATATTTTTTTTAGTGTGGAACTGTTGATAATTCATTATTAAAGATATATTTCTCATCATATTGGTTGTGAAAGCAATTCAGTACTCTGTTATTTATATACATGTTCAGTTTCTGGGTATGCACTTAAATTTGAGAACAAATGACTCTCTTACATTTAGAGAGTGTGAGAGTAAAAGGAAGTGGAATAAAATATAATGGATACTTCTGAATTACGTTCATTATAGATCCTAAACATCTCTTAAATTTTCTACTGTAACAACAAATATGTGAATGTCCAACATTTTTGCAATATTAAAAGAGCACATTGTTTATTATTAGAACCTTTCAGATTAGAGATTATTTTACTGCACTTCTACTCACTATTAATGCAGTGTTATCACCTAGATTAGCTTAAACTTGTGAATATGCAGTAAACTCATAGGCACAAAATAATCATTTGTGTAATAGCATAAAATATCAGATTGGGATAGTTTATTTGTTAAATTGTTTCCATATTAATCACTACTCTTTGTTTAGAATATGATTTGCTTCAAAGTGCATGAAGTGTGTGCGGCTATAAGGTTATGCAAAGAATTCAATTACATTGTTAATTCTAGCCAGTCATGCCTGTTGCAGCACTTTACACAATATTATGTACAACTGTATGGTATCAAAGAAATTCATGAAATTGAAGACAAATTTTTGTTTAGAAATTGCCACCAAAAACAAGTTCTCATTGCTTCAAAAGGCAATGGAATTTTGTCAGCAATGTCTAATACTTTTGGGATCAGTGCAAGAGCAATAATTAGTTAAGGAGTGTGCTACTTCAGGAGATATGAAAGCGGAACCATAATGCTGTGGGTTGTCGGTAAGAAGTGTCATACTTTTAGTTATTACTGAGGAAAACTCCCTCCCTCACTCTGTCACTGGTATTGATGCAGTTTTTTCACATATTTAATGCTCACCTTTTCAGAAGGGAATTCCTTGTCATTGAATAGTGCCACTGAAAAATGCCTCACTACAAATAAAGTTGTGGCAGAAGTTATGGGTTGCCATCATAAACATTAGCAGGTGCAGAGTGTTGCTAAGAAAGCCACACATGCTATGATTACTGTAGCAGAAAACACTGCCCCATTATAGGAATGCATTACTGAAAATATCTTGCTACAAATTCTCTTGTGATAAAAGTTATGGGCTGACATTATAAACATTAACAGGTGCGGAGTATTGCTAGAAAAGCCACAAATGCTAATTTCACTACTGCAGAAAAGAGTGCCCATATTAGCAATGTATTACTCAATAATGTCTCTCTACAAATACTGTTGTGATAAATGTTACATGTTTCCACCACACACATTACCAAGTGGTGTGGCTAGGAAAGGCACATATGCTATGCTAGCTTTTGCAGAAAAGAGAGCCCATCACAGCAATGTATTTCTCAAAATGCCTCACTTCAAATTGTATTGTCATAAAAGTTATAGGTCCCATTATAAACATCACCAAGTGCAGAGTATTGCTAGGAAAATGGCACATATAAAGTTATGATTTGGAGCACTTTCCCTCATAATTTAATATGTTAGGATATTTATGGTATAAATAATGCAAAACATGATTACATTGGGCCTCATGTATACAGGGTGTTACAAAAAGGTACGGCCAAACTTTCAGGAAACATTCCTCACACATGAACAAAGAAAATACGTATGTTATGTGGACATGTGTCCGGAAACACTTACTTTCCATGTTAGAGTTCATTTTATTACTTCTCTTCAAATCACATTAATCATGGAATGGAAACACACAGCAGCAGAACATACCAGTGTGACTTCAAACACTTTGTTACAGGAAATGTTCAAAATGTCCTCCATTAGCGAGGATACATGCATCCACCCTCCATCGCATGGAATCCCTGATGCACTGATGCAGCCCTGGAGAATGGCGTATTGTATAACAGCCATCCACAATACGAGCACGAAGAGTCTCTATATTTGGTATCGGGGTTGCGTAGACAAGAGCTTTCAAAGGCCCCCATAAATGAAAATCAAGAGGGTTGAGGTCAGGAGAGCGTGGAGGCCATGGAATTGGTCCACCTCTACCAGTCCATCGGTCACCGAATCTGTTGTTGAGAAGCGTACGAACACTTCGACTGAAATGTTCAGGAGCTCCATCGTTCCCGGGTTAGATTTCCAGCGGGGTCAGGGATTTTCTCTGCCTCATGATGACTGGGTGTTGTGTGATGTCCTTAGGTTAGTTAGGTTTAAGTAGTTCTAAGTTCTAGGGGGCTGATGACCATAGATGTTAAGTCCCATAGTGCTCAGAGCCCAGCTCCATCGTGCATGAGCCACATGTTGTGTCATACTTGTGAAGGCACATGTTCTAGCAGCACAGGTAAAGTATCCCGTATGAAATCATGATAACGTGCTCCATTGAGCGTAGGTGGAAGAACATGGGGCCCAATCAAGACATCACCAACAATGCCTTCCCAAACGTTCACAGAAAATCTGTGTTGATGACGTGATTGCAGAATTGCATGCGGATTCTCGTCAGCCCACACATGTTGATTGTGAAAATTTACAATTTGATAACGTTGGAATGAAGCCTCATCCGTAAAGAGAACATTTGCACTGAAATGAGGATTGACACATTGTTGGATGAACCATTCGCAGAAGTGTACCCGTGGAGGCCAATCAGCTGCTGACAGTGCCTGCACACGCTGTGCATGGTACGGAAACAACTGGTTCTCCCGTAGCACTCTCCATACAGTGACGTGGTCAACGTTACCTTGTACAGCAGCAACCTCTCTGACGCTGACATTAGGGTTATCGTCAACTGCACGAAGAATTGCCTCGTCCATTGCAGGTGACCTCGTCATTCTAGGTCTTCCCCAGTCACGAGTAATAGGCTGGAATGTTCCGTGCTCCCTAAGACGCCGATCAATTGCTTCGAACGTCTTCCTGTCGGGACCCCTTCGTTCTGGAAATCTGTCTCGATACAAACGTACCGCACCACGGCTATTGCCCCGTGCTAATCCATACATCAAATGTGCATCTGCCAACTCCGCATTTGTAAACATTGCACTGACCACGTTCGTGATGAACACTAACCTGTTGATGCTACGTACTGATGTGCTTGATGCTAGTACTGTAGAGCAATGAGCCGATGTCAACACAAGCACCGAAGTCAACATTACCTTCCTTCAATTGGGCTAACTGGCGGTGAATCGAGGATGTACAGTACATACTGACGAAACTAAAATGAGCTCTAACATGGAAATTAAGCGTTTCTGGACACATGTCCACATAACATCTTTTCTTTATTTGTGTGTGAGGAATGTTTCCTGAAAGTTTGGCCATACCCTTTTGTAACACCCTGTATAACTGTTACAGCACATACGTTCATTTCAAAGTTAGAGTAACAAGGATGCTTTATTACTATTATTTTGTTTCATTAACAGTCTATCTCATTGTTAAGTCATTTAAGTAGAAATTGGTACCTGACGTTACAGCTACAGGCCTGAAACTGACATGTAGCTTACTTGTGTAAACTGCAGTGTTGCTAACCTGTTTTTATATATGAAGTAATTCTAATTTTAAGTGATTGGATGAAACTTAGTCCAGACCAAATAAGCTGTAAGCAGATATTAGACAGACAACAACTAGAATAGTAACAGTCATCACTAACAGGACAAACACAGAGAAACAATTTGAACTGTGAGACAACTTTAATACATTAGATAGAATACAACATAGCACAAAAAAATTCACTGTTGCAGGGAAAAAAATCACATGTTACTGGCATTTTTCTTCTTCCAGTATTTTAGTTTTTCTTTCAGGGCCAGAATATTTAAATTTTTAATTGGATGAAACTTAGTCCAGACCAAATAAGCTGTAAGCAGATATTAGACAGACAACAACTAGAATAGTAACAGTCATCACTAACAGGACAAACACAGAGAAACAATTTGAACTGTGAGACAACTTTAATACATTAGATAGATTACAACATAGCACAAAAAAATTACAAAAATTCACTGTTGCAGGGAAAAAAAATCACATGTTACTGGCATTTTTCTTCTTCCAGTATTTTAGTTTTTCTTTCAGGGCCAGAATCTTTAAATTTTTAATCCTCAGCTCCTTTTTATGTTCTGCCTTCATCATGTGAAATTGGGCCTCCTAAAGTTCCACTCTTGCACACAATTTCGATTACTTTTCCTGAGCCTGATGGCCTTGGTTTTGCAGGCATCCTGCTACGATACCATGTATTTTTCGGCGTGCAAATGTTTTCATTGGGTGGATCAGGAGACTGCGAAACAGACTGCAGCTGGGTGACATCCCCCAGAACATTCTTTGATGTCTCTTTACTTTGTATTACGTCAGGTGCGTGGGAAGTGCTAGGTTCTGTGCACTCTGGTACCTCGACAGCTGAAGCAGGTGGCATGTTCTCACTGCACTGCACTTCATGTTGACAACATCCACAATAATACTAAACTGTGCATTGGAATCGTATGTATTTGTTAACGGTTTCATTGAGGAACCAACAATTTCTAACAATTTAGATCATGGATCTCGGTTTTTTGGGTAGGCTTCCCCCACCTGTTTTATACACTTTCAACTTTTCTTCTGCAAGGTCTTTTCGAAGTCTTCTTTTCATGTTTTTGTAACAGGTTTTCTTCCTGTCACACCTGAAATTAAATAAATGTTGTAGTTTGTAGTGCCATAAATTAATTCTTATATTATTTCCATTCATAAGTCCATTTTGTAGTCTGAGGTTCTTAACTTATAGCTGCAATAAAAATCTAAGATCTATATATGACTGTTGTTTACATATCAGTTCATTAAAAAGAAGGTGGTATAGGCACATATGAAGAATACGGCACAGGGCTAAGTGAGAAATGAATGTTCTAAATTTTCAACAAGAAAGCTTTCGTTAGTCACATAATATTTAGTTAACAGTAGCACGGCATTGGATTTTAAATTTAAAACTAACAAAAGAATTCCAACCATAAATATACATAGTCCTATCATGCATTTCAGTGGTATGCCACTTTCAAATTTCAAACTAAAAGCCAGAGTGTGCCATATCCTACGCTTACAATGAACCTTGGACAAGTTATTAATTTATGAGTGTTAAAAGAAAAGAAAATCCTTGAGGTATATGTTTATGTGCTGCTCCATGACTCTGCTGTCAATATCTTTATTGTTTGCTTTTGTGTAACTTCTGTGTTTTTTTCTGTAAATGTGTTTTTTTCGTATCCAGGGTGTAATTATAAAGTTAATAAAATGTTCTCTTGCCCTTAAAATAATATTTTTCATCAGGTTATGGGCCCAGTATACGCTGTAATGGTCTATTGGTCGTAGATATTGCTAATTGCTATAATCGCACTTTTCACTCCCATTTACGGAGCTTGTTAGCACTTGATGTTAGGTTGGCGCCATTACAATGCATTGTAGTAATCACCGCTGCTTGCTGGATCGCTGCTGTGTCTCGATGTTGATGCTGGCTCTAAATCTGGTTGTCTAGGGTTAAAAAACATGAGGTCCCGTGTTTTGTTTTATGTGCTTTTGATGATAAAGGATGAATGAAACCAACAAATATGCAAACTTCAAATATTTATTTCTCTGGTGGCCATCTTAATTCCACTGTCCACCAAAGACTATGACACAACACAACTTCCTTTACATGTTCTTTGCATTGCTTATCCACCTCAAACAATAACACACAAACACACTGTACCAAAGTGACATTCCAACTGCTTCTCGACCCTTCTTGCTGCTCGTATTTATAACATTGTCAAAGAACTACTAAAAAGAGATATAGTTTACAAGTCACATGTACATCTGTTATCCTAATTTGTGCAGAAAAGTTATTAATTTGCATCGAGTGACATAATTTAACATGTTATTAAAATGACAGACAGATTTGTTGACTTGACAGAATAATTCTTTGTTACAAAAAGTCCGTTTTCTAGAAGTTTGTCAATTGACTTCTCTAATTTGCATAAATAAGTAATTAACATGAATTATTAAGAAATACATTGGTTTTCGTCTAAAACAGGATTGATTTCGTGAATACTAAGTGAAACCGCTCCTAGTGAACAAATAGGTTTCACTGGGTGATTTTTATTTAAGGAGATCCAAAATACCTAAGTTGTACACTATTTTTCGTACTTCATATTAATTATTTAAGATGAACTCAGTGTTTTTACATGATGACATTTGCTGTATCAGTGATCAAGTGATATTAACTTTTGTGTGGGTTAGTTATTCAGTATAATTTAATGGATTGACTGTTTATGGAGACATGTTACGCAATCATTGTCAACATACACAATAACTTTTCTATAATCATAAATACTCGTTAAACTGGTTGAATTTGGAGGGTATCGCATACTTCGGTACAGTAAAGCCTTTAATATGTTCCGTTACAACGCGTAAAGGCAAACAACATAGTTTAATTAAAACAATATTTGAAATGAGCCTATGTCTGTAAAGAAACATGATTGCTAGCGGCGATTATAAGGTCAGCATTGATAAGCTTGAAGGACCTGAGGACTGGGCCAAATGGAAATGGCAAATTTCTATGGTGCTGCGTTCATATGGACTAGAAGATATTATTAACGGTACGCGTGAACGTGTAGAGTTGGCGCAAGATGCGACAAGTGCACAAAAAGAAGCGTATGTGGAATGGCACAAGGACGACGCAAAGGCAGCAAGTCTTATAGCTAGTGCGCTAAGAAACCTGTTGTAGAACTCGTCTTAACGTGCAAGAATGCTAAAGAAATCTGGGACAAATTACGCGCCCGGTTTGAATGTAGCAGTACTCAGCGTTTGAATATGTTGATTGAAACATTTTTCCGTGTTAAACGTGATGAAATGGAAGATATTAGTGCACATGTGGCCAAACTGCAAAAGTTATTTGTGGACCTGAACGATGAATTAGCAAAACATGAAGAAAATACGCTGTCTGAAAGAATCATAAATGGTCGAATTTTGTCTACACTGGCAAAAGACTACGACAATTTTAACGCCCTCTGGGATACGATACCGACAGAAAAGCAAAGCTTGAATTTATTAATTGAAAAACTCTGTACTATTGAACGGCGTGAACAAGACATTAATGGAAGTGCAGCTTTCGTCGTGTCTAAAACAAGAAAACGGCAAACAAGTAACCAGCAAGTAAAGGTGACGAAGTCACAATTAAAACAGAAGTTTCCGTGTAATATATGCAAACAATTAGGTCACTGGGCAGCAGAGTGTCCACAGAACACTCGTGACAGCAATAAAAGAAAAGAGAAGCGAGAAAGTGAACACGCTGCATTTACTTCATACGCTATGGGTGTGTGAACCAGTAATCACAGTGACCCAAATAAATGGTATTGCGACAGTGGCGCTACAAATCATATCACTCTCAACAAACAGTATTTTGTTTCGTATAGTGAATTTGATGCTCCTCAAGTAATTTGATTGAGAAAACAAGATGTCAAAATGTGTGCGTACGGTCAAGGAACAGTTTACATCCAAATTCGACGAAACAATAAATGGTACAATGCTAGAATGGACCATGTTTAGTACGTCCCTGATGCAAGTGCTAATCTGTTCTCTCACGTGAGAGCCATTGCCTGCAGAGGCTACAGTACCCCAGATAGCACAGTAAGCCGGTTTCAAACTTGTTTCCAGATGTAAAGTTCAAGTATATAAGCTTGATCAAAGCTGGAATATTCAGACCTGTTAGTTGGATTCAAGCTTGAAACAAACATCAAAGTTGGCAGAGTTCAAGCTATATTTCAAGCTTGATTTATCAAGTTTGGCTCCAGCTGTATCTACACACTTGGAATACAGCCTGGTATTTATAGCTTGTTTTATGCTATATAATTATTAATCTGAATTTATTGAACCGAATTAATTAAATAAATATCAGAATGGAAATGGTGTGAAAAAATTATCAAGACATGTATGTTTAAAATTTTTTATTTTCAAGGTGTTTAAAATTGTTTTATTATAAAATTTAATTATTCTGAAGCCCCTCCGGCCCCAGCACACAGACCAGAGCAGGATCAAATATCGCTGACTTCTGCCGGTATAATGATCCTTTAACAGGTAAAAGAAAATATTAGCCATACCTACACATAAAAAAATGTTAAAAGTTGAAACTGATCTCGTGCTCAGCTACTAGAGAGCTAGTTTAAAATGACGTCTTTTTGCTAAACAACTTGTAATATGTATTCTTAGCTGGTAATCCATTTCACTTTCATCCAGGCTCAATTTTTCTACGTAAAAGAATATGATATTTGTTTATGTTACGTAATAATATTTAACATTTGTAATATTAACGTACCACTAGAGAAAAATGCACCAACATACCTGTAATACACTATATTTCCTCTTCAGACCCGGTGTAGCAGTGAGGCAGGAGACGCCACACACTTACCAAACTATTTTCCAGTATAAAACAAACTTCACAACAGTCAACAATCATTAACGCGCATCACAAAGGTAAAATGGCTGTAAACGTAGCACAGTCAGTGCAAGGCTTATAAACGCTTGTGGCGCTTCCCGTAGACGTCTATGGAAGCTATGCTGCGCGTGCATCTGCTGTACAGCCTTCCAAATAAATTACAGTTTATTTCAAGCTTGGGAAAATTATTTTAATTCAAGCTAAATTTTTACAGCTTGATGTAAACTGTGTTACAGGTTGATTTTTCAATCTTGAATTCTCAACTGAACCTAAACTCAATATCCACCTTGAAATAAGCTGTGTAACAGGTTGATTTTTCAATCTTGAATTTTCAACTGAACCTAAACTCAATATCCACCTTGAAATAAGCTTGAGTGCTAGCTGGGTACTAATTTTAGTTATAATAATGTCTGTGTTCGAAAACAAGTCAATGGCAATATTGTTATGACAGGTTATGTGAAAAATGGACTTTATGTGTTGAACATGTGTGTTGTTAGAAATGCAAAAATGAATCATGTGAACTTGATGACTTCATACGAAACATTGCAAGTGTACCATGAAAGGTTTGGTCATCAAAATAAACAACATGTGAAGTATATTTTAAAAGGAATGAACATTAATGTGGAAGATGCCAAGAGTGAATTTTGTGACGGCTGTGCGGTTGGAAAGATGCATAGGCTGCCATTCAAAACATGTGCAATACGCTCTACCAGTACTGGTGAATTAATGCAAGCGGATGTCAATGGACCAATGAGAACGAAATCTTTTGCAAGTAAGCATTATTATGTATGTTTCAAAGACGATTTTAGTAAATTTCGTCAAATTTTCTTTTTGAGACACAAAAGTGAAGTGTGTACTGTGCTTAAGCAGTTTTTAAATGAATCACGAACTAATGGACATGTTGTCAAACAATTTAGATGTGATGGTGGCAAAGAATTTAACAATAAGAATGCCAGTGAACTGCTTGCAGACAGGGAATGGAGCTTCTGATTCCTCCTCGTAACACTCCTGAACAAAATGGTGTGGCTGAATGGGAAAATAGGACCATTGTTGAAGCTGCCTGGTCAATGCTAAATCCAAGTAAATTACCTAAAGGACTGTGGGCAGAGGCATGTAACACAGCAGTCTACCTAATAAATCGTACTGGAACATCTTCTGTTGAAAATAAAACCCCTTATGAACTATGGTTTAATCGACCAGTAGGACGACTTGATCATCTCAGAATTTATTGCACAGGATGGTATGTTCACATCAACAAACAATTCCTTTCTAAGTTTGATGATAAGGTAGTTTTTGGACGACTTGTTGTATATGTTAATGACAAGGATGGGTTCAGAGTTTGGATTCCATCCAAAAGAAAAGTGGTGTTGAGTCACTGTGTCAAATTTAAGCCAGAAATTGTTTGTGATTTACATAGTGATCATGTTGAATTTGAAGTCCCTCAGGAAGAATTTAATGATTCTAATTCATCTAAAGATGACCAGTGTAAATCTCCTAGGCTGTAGGCCTACACTTCTGGAGGAAGTCAAACTCAAGAAAAAATTGGCACACCCGATTCTAGAGAAAGTCAAGAGTCGAGTGAATCTTATGAAAATAAAGAATTAACAGAATTTCTAAAAGCAGAAGCTGCTGAATCTTCTGATGAAGAGAAACAGAAGAATAAAAGACAATGAAGAAAACCAACCTGGATGTAAAGTGGTGAATTTTCTATGGCAACAAAAGTTGATGCACTTGAATACAAAGATCCAAACTGTTTTTCAGAAATATTTCAGTCAAATGAGAAGGAAGAATGGGTGCAAGCTATCAGTAAGAACTTCAATCACTAAAGAAAAACAATACCTGGGTGCTGGTTGACCGTCCGAAGAATGTCAAAGAATTGCAAAACTGCTGGGTTCTACAGCAAAAGGTCGCAGTCAGTGGAGTTGGTATGCAAGAGACAAAGCAATAGTTTCATGATTTCTTCTTTTGGAGGAAGTGTTAAAAGAAAATAAAAAATTCCTTGAGGTCTATGTTTATGTGCTGCTCCATGACTCTGCTGTCAATATCTTAATTCTTTGCTTTTGTGTAACTTCTGTTTTTTTCAGTAAATGTGTTTTTTTCGTATCCAGGGTGTAATTATAAAGTCAATAAAATGTTTTCTTGCTTTTAAAATAATATTTTTCATCAATGAGTAAACTTACCAGGAATAGAATTAAATTGCGCCTTCACATGGGACCACATTGCCTGTTTTTCTTTTAAGTTGCAGCTGTCGGTTTTCGTATTTTCAAGAACGGATGTATTTGCACCCATCAGTTCAAGAAGTACATCTATCTCGTACTTCAAGAAATTCGGTGTTCTTCTATTATTCTCCATTATTCTCCAAAAAAGCGAACAGATCGGAATTAGGTACTGAGGTACGTATACACACGTCTGCTTGTCAACAGAAAAAGCAGCAAAGAGACAATGTGGCCCCAGCGAATATCTGTGGAATTTCATGTTTACTAACGGTTTTGTGTCGCCACATAGAGTACATATCTCTGGAGTGAGCATTCACATCTTCGACCATAGATACTAGTAGACTGGCCTTCCTGTGCAGAAGCTATAGGGCTGGTGTGGCTCCAGTGTAAACTACGTGACTGTTGGCAAAACGTGGCGGGATTTCAAATCAGCAGTCTGCCATCCTATGTTTGTATCGTATTTTCCCCACATTTCTCAATTGACTGCCAAACGCTTCCAACAAAAATTACTTTTTATTTGCGAAAAATTCTGCCAGAACTACATTTGACCTGGATTTGTTCACAGTACCATTTATAAAATACAAATACATCGAACGCCACTCTGGTGCGCAGCGGGACGAAATTACCATAAACCAGGGCTTAACAACTGGCCGGTTTTGAGCGCGAGTACTCGCGTCTGGTCAGGCACGTGCTCGCGAGCAGGTGCAAGGTCGCGGAGTAGGGAGGGAGGGGAAATGCGCGGCATGCTTGAATAGGGCCGCAGCATGCCTATTGAATTCGCGCCGACTGTGTAACGTTTAAAGTACTACGATCAGCTCAGATAAGTCACTTCGCTGGTTAAGAATCATGTCAAGTCGCCGTTGTGTAACCCCAACCATTCTTTCGCAGTTCAACCCCCATTGGGATGAATTGTATCTGTTTACAGAAAAAGATGGTGTTGCAAAATGTTTAGTATGTCACAAAACGCTGAATTCTTTTAGGGAATTTAATTTGCAGCGACATTATATGTCGTACCACACGAAAGACCACGGAAGTGGAAAATGTGATGGACCAGATCGTGCACAGGAAGTTATTAAACTTAAAAGGAAGCTATCCAAATAAGATCTGGACGACGAAGAAAAATCAACCGAGGCAGCTATCAGAGTGAGTTACAAAATTGCTTTGCTTTTAGCAAAATCTCTGCGCCCCTTCACTGATGGCGATTTAATAAAAGAATGTTTGGTAGTTGCAGCGGAGCATTTGTGTCCATCTCAAGTTGAACAGTTTCGGATTGTGCCATTATCTAACATGACCATTATGTGTCGCGTACAGGACATGGCAGACAACGTCCAGAGCCAGCTTGCAAATATCTGTAAAGATTTTATGGCGTATTCTCTAGCTCTGGACAAAAGTGTTTATATCACTGGAACACCACAGCTTGCCATATTTATTAGAGGATTTAATAGAGAGCTTCAGGTGTGGGAGGAGCTCCTCGATGTAGTAGCCATGCAGAACACTACAACCGGAGGTGATATTTTAAGTAGTGTTGAAGAAACTGTTGAAAATATTGGATTGTCGTGGAATTGCTTATAACACAGGCAATTTAAAAGCTTTCTTGAGGATGTAGAAAGCCAGTATGGTAGCCTTCCTTAATACAGTGAGGTCCGCTGCCTTAGTCGTGGCGAATTATTAAATCAATATTTTTGCCTATTAGATAAGATAAATATGTTCATGGAAATAAATATCATGTATATTCCTGAATTGAAAGAGCCTTCATGGAAATGTGATCTCGCGTTCTTAGCAGATTTAACTAGCCATCTGAATGCTTTGAACATTTCACTACAAGGTAAAGATCTGCTAATTACTCATTTCATAGATCGAATACGAGCTTTTAAAATGAAATTGGCACTTTGGGTGAGTCAGCTGGAAACAGGAAATCTAGCTCATTTCCCTAAATTATTATCCATGCAAGATGATCACAAAGACTGTAAACGCTATTCACATAGTTTAGTTGTCCTTAAGGAAGAATTTGATCAACGCTTTCAAGATCTGACAGCACTAGACAGTGATTTTGAACTGTTCTCCTCTCCATATTCGGCGAATATTGAAGAGATTCGTCCTGAGCTGCGACTAGAAATTATTGACCTGCAGTGTGACAGAGAATACAGAGACAAATTTCAGAACAAGAAAAACATTTTGGAATTCTACAGACACTTCCCTCAGGATAGATTTCCTCATTTGCACAAACTGGCGGCTACAATTATATCAATGTTCGGTTCCACATATGTTTGTGAATAACTGTTCTCTGCAATGAAATGTAACAAGACACGCCTGAGAAACGCATTGTCTGATCGAAATTTAAACTGCGCGCTGCGCCTACAATGCAAAAGAGCAATTACTCCGAACGTAGATGCAATTGTAAAGGGAAAAAAGTACAAGATAAGCGAGAATCCCACACTTCAGTGACACCTTTTATTGTGTAACAGTTCACAAATTAATACGAATGTAGAGGCATACACTAAGCTAATAAAATTATGTGGCACGTGTACATTCTCCTGTATTTGTTTCATTTGTTGCAGTAATAATTCGTGAGTGATATCCCTGCAGGTGGCCGCGGATTTACATTGACTGGCGGCAGCTGTTGTGTGCCCCATGTGACTCTCCCCCCTCTCCGCTCTGGTCCAGTAGTGGGGGTAGCGTGCTCGCGCCTTGCTGCTCACAGCTTGCTCCACGAGCACGTATGTTGTGAAGCCCTGCCATAAACTATCAATTAAAGTAAAATTTCGTTAAAATTCTTGTAAACAGTAAGAGTGGGCTCATGTCAAAACTTTAAACATTGGATTCGCCGCGTTTTGAGCTCTAGTCACTTATAAAAGAAAATGCGATATGGGAATCATGTCAACTATAGGTGCGAAAATTTTCAGTATCAATTTTAGGTGTACTTCAAAGGTTCATTTCCCAATATTTTTACAAAAGTTTAAACTATCAGTTTAAAAAAATATATTTTAGATGAAAGGTGAGACTTTCAAGTTTCAAAAAATAATTTTGGAGCCTACATTTATTTAATAGTATTAGAAGGTAGAAAAAATTCTCTTAATGTGTCAACTATAGGTGCTCTTACCTTATTATAATCTCACTTGGATATACGAATCCTTGCTACCTGTGGGCTATTAAGTGCCTCAAAATAAATAATGCATATACCAAAGTGAATATTGTGCACCGTAGTAAAAGATGTCAATTAGGACTCAAGAAACACCTATAAAATTTCAACTGAAACAGTCGTTACAGCTCTCAATTTAACCAGGGCAGGCCAGAAGTTCCAAGAGACTATGCAATGATTTTAATTTTTTAAAAGGTATTTCTTCACAGTTGATGAAAACAATCTCAAGGAAAACTCTTTTCAAAGTTAAAACACTGGTGTCAACTTCTGTCTTAAGATAGTCATTCTGTGGGGAAACAAACTGCAAAATAATTCCCACAATGAACTGTGACAGTATATAATTTTTTAAGAAAACTATCTAAGTGACACTTTTCACTCCTAATATTGCAAAACTGTAAGATTAACTGTAAGTTTAAGAGCTATTTTCCAGGGCACAAACAGGTTAGAGCTCATCTGCCAAGACAAAAACATTTGGCAGTCTCTCAGTACAATAAGAATAGGGGCTCTTATTTTAGAAAAATAATGCCTGTACAGTGATCTGATTTTGTTCTGACACTGTGTGGGATCATGAGGAAATTTTTCCTAGCCTCTGTATAATAATCATGTGGGCATAAATCAAATAAAACTCCCCTTTAATTACATATTAATGATTATCATTGCAGTTTGTGAACAATTTGAATAGCTTACTACAAATACAGCAGAAGACAATTAGTCAACCTAGAGCTTAAAAACTCACTTTTTTAACAGAAATTTTAGGCTTACCTTAGGAGTAACCTTTACAGATAGGATAAGTTGTTCTTACACTGAAAAGTGAGGTCTGTTTTCTGCAGAGTTCATAAACTGCCAATGCCATGCACAATGTCACATTTTCATGATGTTTTGTACCAAATTTAGGAAATTGTTGCATATGAATGAAATATATATACCTGTACTTGCTTCACTCAAACAGCATTCCGCATTTCTTATTGCAAGCTTATGCGACAAATCCTTAGTACCTGGTGCCTGTAGTGGATGCATATTGCCAGAGGTGAACACTGTCCATTGCAGTAACAACTGAGGTAGTAGAAATACACTCCTGGAAATGGAAAAAAGAACACATTGACACCGGTGTGTCAGACCCACCATACTTGCTCCGGACACTGCGAGAGGGCTGTACAAGCAATGATCACACGCACGCCACAGCGGACACACCAGCAACCACGGTGTTGGCCGTCGAATGGCGCTAGCTGCGCAGCATTTGTGCACCACCGCCGTCAGTGTCAGCCAGTTTGCCGTGGCATACGGAGCTCCATCGCAGTCTTTAACACTGGTAGCATGCCGTGACAGCGTGGACGTGAACCGTATGTGCAGTTGACGGACTTTGAGTGAGGGCGTATAGTGGGCATGTGGGAGGCCGGGTGGGCGTACCGCTGAATTGCTCAACACGTGGGGCGTGAGGTCTCCACAGTACATCAATGTTGTCGCCAGTGGTCGGCGGAAGGTGCACGTGCCCGTCGACCTGGGACTGGACCGCAGCGACGCACGGAAGCACGCCAAGACCGTAGGATCCTACGCAGTGCCGTAGGGGACCGCACCGCCACTTCCCGGCAAATTAGGGACACTGTTGCTCCTGGGGTATCGGCGAGGACCATTCGCAACCGTCTCCATGAAGCTGGGCTACGGTCCCGCACACCGTTAGGCCGTCTTCCGCTCACGCCCCAACATCGTGCAGGCCGCCTCCAGTGGTGTCGCGACAGGCGTGAATGGAGGGACGAATGGAGACGTGTCGTCTTCAGCGATGAGAGTCGCTTCTGCCTTGGTGCCAATGATGGTCGTATGCGTGTTTGGCGCCGTGCAGGTGAGCGCCACAATCAGGACTGCATACGACCGAGGCACACAGGGCCAACACCCAGCATCATGGTGTGGGGAGCGATCTCCTACACTGGCCGTACACCACTGGTGATCGTCGAGGGGACACTGAATAGTGCACGGTACATCCAAACCGTCATCGAACCCATCGTTCTACCATTCCTAGACCGGCAAGGGAACTTGCTGTTCCAACAGGACAATGCACGTCCGCATGTATCCCGTGCCACCCAACGTGCTCTAGAAGGTGTAAGTCAACTACCCTGGCCAGCAAGATCTCCGGATCTGTCCCCCATTGAGCATGTTTGGGACTGGATGAAGCGTCGTCTCACGCGGTCTGCACGTCCAGCATGAACGCTGGTCCAACTGAGGCGCCAGGTGGAAATGGCATGGCAAGCCGTTCCACAGGACTACATCCAGCATCTCTACGATCGTCTCCATGGGAGAATAGCAGCCTGCATTGCTGCGAAAGGTGGATATACACTGTACTAGTGCCGACATTGTGCATGCTCTGTTGCCTGTGTCTATGTGCCTGTGGTTCTGTCAGTGTGATCATGTGATGTATCTGACCCCAGGAATGTGTCAATAAAGTTTCCCCTTCCTGGGACAATGAATTCACGGTGTTCTTATTTCAATTTCCAGGAGTGTACTTTTGTGCTTGACACTCCAATGATATTTACAGACATGCACTGCCAACATCATGCACAATCTCACATTTTCACTAAGTTCCTCAGCAAATTTTGAAAGTTGTTGCATATGAATGAAATATATGTACCTGTACATGCTTCACTCAGAGCCTACTGAGTTTTGTATTACAATCTCATCTGACAAATCCTTACTACCTGGTGGCTATTACGTATCTATAGAAAACACAATTTACCGAAGTGAACACAATCCATTGCACCAACTACAGTTGACTAAGAATCAAGAAACTGGTTTAAACTTTTACGTGAAACAACTTTTCGGGGTTTGAGTTTCCATAGATAACATGAAAAGAAATACATGTGGATTCTTTCAAGTGCTTTTCTCATTTTAAGTTTATTACACTTTTTTTCTCAGTTGCTGCAAGTATTCAAAGAAAACTAACATCTCTTGGGAAAAAATAGGTATTCAGAAAAATTAAATCATTACTTTACTTCACAACATTATTTTATTTCTTACAAAATTTTTTTCACATTTTCTTTCTTACAACACAATATTTTCCAACAGATTTATTTCTTAAGCCCATATTTTAAGAGGGCAGAACAATGTTTAACAGATAAAAAGATATAGAAGACACTGACAAGAGAATAAATCTAGTAAAAATATAAGGGCCCAAACAAATTAACAACACGACATACAGACCTAGAAGGAACAAAAAAATAAAAAAAGACAGTACTTAAATATATATTCTGTTAAGAGCAAAAGAATATCTAGGTTTACATAAAACAAATGAATCCAATTGGTCTGAAAACAGAAGTAAAGTCCAAACATATATTGAAAAAGGCTTTGTGGATGCAGTACGGGCACTTAGAAAGGCTAAGAACTCCAGATACCTCTGTCTGTACTTTGTGTAGACATCATGGTTCAAACATTAATAATAATAAACAACATAACCTTGGCAATTATTAACTCTAATGTAATAGGGATCAGGCATAGAATATTTAATGTCCCTTAAACAGCACAGTTTTTGTGCATAAACTCCTCACACAACCTTTCTGGAATGTTTCTGTCACAGACTTTCCAAAATGGTGATTTCTAATTTTAAAATACTCAAAGAAAATTGATTTAATTAGAGCATTTCTGTGATTTTGTGTGGGCTCAAAGTCCATAATTTGTTCGTTGATGGATTGAAAAACACTACAATCAACATCTGCCATAGCACATGAAACAAGAACAAGCATAACATTTTTCTGTTGCAACCGATAAGCTTGCTCTGCTGCTTTGCAAATTTTAATAACGTCAGCAGAAGGTGTAACTAAAGCTCCCACATTCTTTCTTCTGATTAGTACAATGTCACTGTCCACTGCACCACACAAGGAATTTGCACATTCTACACAATGTACTGACTTAGTCAATTTATGCACAATGAATCCTGCTATGTATGCAACAACATTCTGTACATATGCATAATGAATCCTGCTATGTATGCAACAACATTCTGTACATAATTTGACAGCTGTTCAAATGAGACAGCAGGAATGCTGTATGAGTGATCACGAGAGACTGATGCAACATCTAGGCCTAACTTATCTGAATTACAATTGATAGCTGATGTAAATAGGTTACATTGCATCACACTGAGAATGGAACAATTTGCAGTATCCAAAGTAGATCCAAATTCTGACCCTCTTACCTGCTGATGGATAAGCAATCGTTTGTAGGCTGCTTTGAATTGAGCTGCTGTGGGATTGTTGTTATCACCACCATATCTTATGATTGAGCTGACAAATGTCTCTATGTGGTCCTGTAGCAATTTATATGTAAGCAAGAAATTTAGTTTTGGTTGAGAGCTGTCTATGAGGGAAACATATAATTTTCTTAGGCTCTGTATACATTCAAGAAAGCCAAGGAAACCAGTCTTTCTGTTAGTATACAAAATAGATGGCCCATTAGCCTCAAGTCTCATCTCCTTAATATATTTTTCCATTTCATCAAGAAATGGTAAAATATGGTCAGCTGTCTGCATTGACAGAGGTGATTTATACCCTTTGGACAGGAGATTCCTACTATTGAAACAATAAAAAAGGTTGTTCATTGTCCTGATAAATTTAACTGTATGTTCACATCCTTTAAAGTCAGCTAGTTGCAAATCTTTGTCAAGGAATTCTAGAGCATTAGCTACACTACCACTAAATGTTTGCTCAGCAATCCTTACATTCATTTTATGACGATACCACTCAACGTGTTTTGTTCTTACTTTTGTAGCAGCCAGAAGTTTCTCCACTTTTTGCAGCTCATGTAATTTTAATACATAATCACATTATATTGGACCTTTACCAGCTAATGTATTGCGTATTAACTTGAACATGTGACATGGATCAAGGAATATGCAAACATCATCCTTACATAGAGGGTGTTTAAAAAAAGATTTCATTCTGCACGTTGAAAGACAGACCCCTAGCTTGTCTACCATTGCAGTGTTTACGTGAGCACCATCAAAAGTAACAGAAATTACTTCTACTCCAGCATCATATGTAAATTTCAACGCCTCCTTAAGTAGGTTTGGTTTTTCAACATCACCCAGGCCATTGACTAAAAAGTAGCCAATTGGAATTTTCCATGAACCATTAACAGCAGTCAGCATGAATGTTAATGCCTCATTTGCAACAGGCAGATTGTCATTGTCAAGATCTGTACCATAATCTATGTAACCAATAAACTTATTTCCACAAAATTCAACATGCTTCCTTATGGAAATCTCATCAAATGACATGGCACAAAGCAATTTCTTACCTTTGCTAATGAGTTCCTGACGCTTTATTCTAAGCGCTATTGCTGCTTCTTTACTGAAACCAGGATCCCCATCAACAACACTGTACCATTTTCTTAATGTTCGTGGATGTGGCAGTGATGTTTTAAAATTTTTCCTTACACAGTTATATGCCTTGCTACTGTAAAAATTTAGTGTTAGAGCAAAGGTCCGAAGAGCTGCTGGATACATATTTGCTTCTTTACCTTTACTGACACGTTGGAGCAACTCCGAAGTACCAGGTGGCAGCATCTGATAGCAAAAAGCCACATCATTTAAGCATGCGTATTCCAACCTGCAATCAGTCATATATTTTAAAAATGACGGGCATTGTAAATATACTTGCCTTTAGTAAATTAGCCAGGGATTCATTTATAACACGATTATTTTCAAGATTATTTATCAAAGATTTCAAAGACAAGACTTTCTTCTTCATCCCACGAGATGACCGCTGCAAATTCCTTAACTTTCTGGCTTTGATGCTAATCTGCCGTCTTGCCACATCTATCACTTTTTCTGCTATGCCAGGAGTACACAAATCGCTATTCGAAAAGTCCCCAATACACCTGCAACTTTTGTTTTTCGGGGTGTTCGTTTCCATATCGCATAACGTCACTGTAAACAAAACAAAAATGCATGTTTTGAGGTATAATTTGTGGGCGAAGCATGTCCGAAATGGCACTTAGCGTAACGTGCTACAGTTCTATTCTAATACAATATTTTACTAACTCGCAGTTCTTACACACATTCTAACAACATTCAGACTTACAGGCATTGGAAGCACAGATTTCAGAAGACGAGGCATCATCTAACGAACGCCTTCTATTGTGTGATTTACAGAGCTTAGGCCTCTTCGATTTCATGTTGTTGTTGTTGTCTTCAGTCCTGAGACTGGTTTGATGCAGCTCTCCATGCTACTCTATCCTGTGCAAGCTTCTTCATCTCCCAGTACCTATTGCAACCTACATCCTTCTGAATCTGCTTAGTGTATTCATCTCTTGGTCTCCCCCTACGATTTTTACCCTCCACGCTGCCTTCCAATACTAAACTGGTGATCCCTTGATGCCTCAGAACATGTCCTACCAACCGATCCCTTCTTCTGGTCAAGTTGTGCCACAAACTTCTCTTCTCCCCAATCCTATTCAATACTTCCTCATTAGTTATGTGATCTACCCATCTAATCTTCAGCATTCTTCTGTAGCACCACATTTCAAAAGCTTCTATTCTCTTCTTGTCCAAACTATTTACCGTCCATGTTTCACTTCCATAAATGGCCACACTCCATACAAATACTTGCAGAAATGACTTCCTGACACTTAAATCTATACTCGATGTTAACAAATTTCTCTTCTTCAGAAAGGCTTTCCTTGCCATTGCCAGTCTACATTTTATATCCTCTCTACTTCGACCATCATCAGTTATTTTGCTCCCCAAATAGCAAAACTCCTTTACTACTTTAAGTATCTCATTTCCTAATCTAATACCCTCAGCATCACCCGACTTAATTCGACTACATTCCATTATCCTCGTTTTGCTTTTGTTGATGTTCATCTTATATCCTCCCTTCAAGACACCATCCATTCCGTTCAACTGCTCTTCCAAGTCCTTTGCTGTCTCTGACAGAATCACAATGTCATCGGCGAACCTCAAAGTTTTTATTTCTTCTCCATGGATTTTAATACCTACTCCAAATTTTTCTTTTGTTTCCTTTACTGCTTGCTCAATATACAGATTGAATAACATTGGGGAGAGGCTACAACCCTGTCTCACTCCCTTCCCAACCGCTGCTTCCCTCTCATGCCCCTCGACTCTTATAACTGCCATCTGGTTTCTGTACAAATTGTAAATAGCCTTTCGCTCCCTGTATTTTACCCCTGCCACCTTTAGAATTTGAAAGAGAGTATTCCAGTCAACATTGTCAAAAGCTTTCGCTAAGTCTACAAATGCTAGAAACGTAGGTTTGCCTTTCCTTAATCTTTCTTCTAAGATAAGTCGTAAGGTCAGTATTGCCTCACGTGTTCCAGTATTTCTACGGAATCCAAACTGATCTTCCCCGAGGTGGGCTTCTACTAGTTTTTCCATTCGTCTGTAAAGAATTCGTGTTAGTATTTTGCAGCTGTGGCTTATTAAACTGATTGTTCGGTAATTTTTACATCTGTCAACACCTGCTTTCTTTGGGATTGTAATGATTATATTATTCTTGAAGTCTGAGGGTATTTCGCCTGTTTCATACATCTTGCCCACCAGATGGTAGAGTTTTGTCAGGACTGGCTCTCCCAAGGCCGTCAGTAGTTCTACTGGAATGTTGTCTACTCCGGGGGCCTTGTTTCGACTCAGGTCTTTCAGTGCTCTGTCAAACTCTTCACGCAGTATCGTATCTCCCATTTCATCTTCATCTACATCTTCTTCCATTTCCATAATATTGTCCTCAAGTACATCGCCCTTGTATAGACCCTCTATATACTCCTTCCACTTTTCTGCTTTCCCTTCTTTGCTTAGAACTGGGTTTCCATCTGAGCTCTTGATGTTCATACAACTGGTTCTCTTATCTCCAAAGGTCTCTTTAATTTTCCTGTGGGCAGTATCTATCTTACCCCTAGTGAGATGAGCCTCTACATCCTTACATGTAAATAATAACTAACCTATCAAAACATTTCTCCTCTAAGTGCTTAAAGTTTTTCCGCTTCATGGCCTGTATCCAAAGCTGCCTTCGGTTTTCATCCTTAGAGAACCTATGAATAGGAACGAGAAACAGTTATACTTACTTCTGTAACCGCATTAACACAGATACTTTCCAAAGTGTAGTATGAGTCTGACTTCACAGGCACCACTTTCAACACTTTAATTTACGCGATACTCTATTTAAAGTGTAAAAGAACATATAAAAGTCACATCAGCAGATTTCAATAAACGCATCTGCACTATCATAGAAACACTTACACGTGAAATGTAATGCCAATTCCCCCCGACAAAACGCTGAGTACAGCCATAAGCGCAACACGAAACAACCATGTTTTGCCAACATTCACGTGACTTCAGCCCAGAGATGTTGGAGCCACAAAAATGACGTCAGGGCCAGTCTATTATATTTATGGTCGAAGATTCACATGCAAGGAGGTATATAAACTCATGGAGGTAAGAATAAGGGGAGATGGCGCTACGTATCCCAGCCATACTACGTTTTGAAGTCATCGGGGCGGGGCTCGCTGCCATGACACTCTGACCAAAACATTGCCAGTGTGCTATAGCGCTGCGTGTATTACAGTCGCTAATGCACCACATACGCATGTAACGTCATCAGATTGGTTGTTTCAAAGTTTTTGTTTAAAATAAAATTTCGTAAAGGCGAAATTCCGCGTTTCTTCTGATTAAAAATAGTTTTTAATGTAATATTATGAATAGCTAGTCTTCAATGTAAACGATACAATTTTGTTAATTCAGTAATAAACGTGTAGGGTCGAGGCCCCAGTTATGGCCACATTAAGGGCAATTCGAGATACATCACATTTTTAGTATAGGAAGAACGTATACAAATTACTTCAAAAAATCGTATCTATTGCTTCAAAGTCTACACATTACAACCATGTAAAAACAAATATTCTAAGTTGTATAACAAAAGCAGAAAAAAATGGTGCATTTCCCCAGTTTTGGCCATGTTAACCCTACCTATGGCCAGTTGTTTCCCCACTTATGGCCATTTCATATTATAATAAAACTATGGCTAAAATAATTGTCAGTCCATGTGCCAGAAAGTAATTTGTGCTTCATACAAGTATATAAGACAACAAACATACATCAAATAGGTAAAAGGTACAGAAACTGAATGAACAGAGAAAAAAAAATCATTAGGCGAAGTATTGTCCCAGTAATTATTAAATCAACTTCCAGACAAGTTTATTTCTCATGAGTATCAATGGAACCAGGGAACTTTGTTTTTAATGAACGTCCTTCTTGCATCAAGACTGGATCTGGCAGTTTCCCTATAATATCTTCACCTGTTATAGTCGAAACATCATTTTCAATGTATTCGAAACAAGTTTTCTGAACATTAGAACTTTTTAGGCACTGAATTTCATATTCAGAGTCAGAAAGCACTTTCAAAATTACAGATACATACTTAAAAATTGCAGGTCTTGTTCTTCTATTTCCTGTTAAACTAAATTTTACCAAAATAAAGTCCCTACTTTCAAACTCTCACTCGAAGATAGTTTCACATTTTCTGGTATTTCATCTTCATCTCCTTCTATGTAGTCATCTAAACTGCTTCCACTGACCGTCCATTCTTCTTACTCGGAAGAACTTGTTGGCCTATCACTTAACTCTTGTCTGTTTCTTGTCTTCCGCTTTTTACGTGAGATAATGCTTAGTGCTGCTCTTTGGACTTTAAGTCCTTCATAGCTTTTCTCTTCCTTTTTTCCTGCTCCTTCTCCTGCTTCTCTTTTTCCTTCAGTTCATGATATTCCACCCACTTGTCACTAGTCACAACAGTGGGTGTATGTTCTTTCTCTCTCTTTGGGCCTCGTTGTTTGGGTTCTGGCCAAGTGATGACACTTTCAAAAACTGTCGCTAATGATTTTGGTGGTGTCACTTGGATATGCACTGAAGATGGACTGTGGTTGGATGTTGGAGTACCTGCAGGAATAAGACTGTTCAAATGGTTCAAATGGCTCTGAGCACTATGGGACTCAACTGCTGTGGTCATCAGTCCCCTAGAACTTAGAACTAATTAAACCTAACTAACCTAAGGACATCACACACATCCATGCCCGAGGCAGGATTCGAACCTGCGACCGTAGCAGCAGCGCGGCTCCGGGCTGGAGCGCCTAGAACCGCACGACCACCGCGGCCGGCTAATAAGACTGTTGGTGGGTGTTGAAGGAATATCTGAATTCTGTAAAATGCTGCTACGTGTTGAAGATATGTCGATATTATCAACATTTTGAATGGATGAAGGATTAAGTCTGTCTGTGTTTTGTGAAACATTCTCTGTTTGATTATCTTCAGAGGGAGGCGCTATGCTATCTGTCAGAATGTCATCAGTGTTACCACTAGCACCATGCATTTCAACCTCATCAGCTATTTTTCTCCAGAACTTGAAAAGTAATAATGCTTCTTGATTTCCTTCCCACCCATTATTCCTTCTTTTGGTTGCTCTGAACTCATCTAGAAGGACAGGATCAATCTGCTTTTCTATATATGAGAAATGTCTCTGAAGTTCCTCACTTGTCTGAACTGTGGTTGACGCTGGTATACTACGAACAACTATCTTGCTGTAATCTACATTGTTCACTGTACAGGATGGCGGGTATGGGCAGGCGGTGGGCGTTATGGAATAATAGTGTAATTTTTAGAGAAAGGCCATTTATTGGCTAAAGCATGATGAAAAGGGGCTACATAGGCCTAGGGAGGTGAGGGTGAGCCAGAGCTTACAATTTGGCGAACATTGTTCGCGAAGCTACCGAAAGTGGTTGTCTGCCAAAACTAAGTCCACAGTGCCGCAGCACCGGGAGAAGCGAGAGATGTACAATGCTACAGGGCGCGCATCCGACTCGCGGGTGAGCAAGAATACAAGAAAGCGAGCCCTGCGACGGGCGGCCGGGTATGTTCGACGCACCACGCGGCTTCCTCCGCCCTGATTGGTCAGGACCGAGCAAAACGTGCGGGCGGCATGGAACTTTCCAGAGCGTTGCCTGCTAAGCGACGCCTGGGGCGGCGTTACCTCGTCAGCACATGAGAGAGGCGCGTGAACAAGGTGCCCTTCATCGGTGCTGACTTCCTGTTACTAGACCGTGGGACGAAAGAATTTACAGGCAGCTAACGCTGCCGGCCGTGGCTTGGCCGTAATGGGAAAACGAAGTTACCGGTTTGAGGCTCATGTAATAAAGTAAAATCCCCTATTGTCTGGCTCATCCTTTACATTCCTCCCCCTTCCGTGGGAGCGGAGAACGTACGTGAATTCACTCAATGTAATTATTATTTGAATGTAAACAAATTTATCTTGCAAAAGAAAGTGAACATCACTTGATTAAGAATGACCCCCACGGAAGACGGAAGGGGTCTTAACCTATGGGAGGGTGTAGAGATTCTAAAGACCTCCTAAAGGTCGCAAGGGGACTTACACATGTCAACAGTATTGTGTGTATACAAGAATCATCATAAAACATCAAAACATCATAGAATATCAAAAAATCATAAAATATCAAAACAAAATTAGAACAAAACATAGCAGTGTGAATTAGATAAACATGTCAAGTGTTCTTGTTGCTAAGTTGAAGTAAAAATGTCTTTTTTTTGCTTTTGTTAAAATAAGTTAAAAATGTAAAGATATCACCACTGGTGAGTCACTGCGGGGGCGCCTGGCGCGAGGCGGCGTGGTGTGTTGTCCTCAGCGGGCAGCGCGCAGGCTGCCGGCGGGAAGGGGGCGTGGCCGTGGCCAGGTCCGTGCACTGCAACTCAGCGCAGGGTAGGGGGGTATGAGGGGAGGTCCACATGTTTCAAAACACAGTTGAAAAGGGAGTTATCACTAAGGGAACACTTCACTACACTACACTAGTTTTTCCACATTAGGTGATAGAATTGCACTCTTAAAACTAAGGGAGGGCACACGCCTGATAGGTTCTTGTTTTCTCTTTATTGTTGAGTTTAGTTTGTGGCTGTTTACCATTCATTTAAGTGCCAACAGGCGAACGTAAGAAATTTGTCCTTTTTCTTTTTTAACAAGTCATCAATTGACGAGAGAAGGTGATCATTTTATTTATTAGATAAAGCTGGCACGTTAGTTGACAAGGGAATCATGAATGGGCTGTCAGGTATAAAAAACATAATTAAAGGGGCGCGAATACTGAGTAAGCCGTAGTGGCATGAAAGGTTATAAGTGGTGTTCCAACATGAACCGTTTGCTAAAGATCTGCGCGGAGGCTACGTCAAAGTGGCAGCTGGCTGCAAGGCCGAATCTCGCGCTGCGTCAGAAAGGCGCGCGGCAGATAATTTCCAAGGCCAGCGCAGCGTCAGGACTGCACGCGGCAGCTGAGGAGTCTACGACTGTCAAATGCAACAAAATAGAAGTGGGATTACGCGTGACATCTAGCTAGATGAGTTGTTACAGTGGGTTCTGTTTAAAATTACATTATGCATTAGTAAG
Organism: Schistocerca cancellata; assembly: GCF_023864275.1. Classification (NCBI taxonomy): domain Eukaryota; kingdom Metazoa; phylum Arthropoda; class Insecta; order Orthoptera; family Acrididae; genus Schistocerca; species Schistocerca cancellata. Next base: position 197,122,408 of record NC_064630.1, read on the forward strand.
TTGGTTCGTAACCAAGTTCCTATGAAATCCATTTGAGCCCAAACATAATTCTTACATAAACATGAAAATATAAAAATGAAGAGCATAAATATCATATTAAATTTACTGCATATTCCATATCGCTAAACAAAGTAAGTTAAGTGCCTCTTTGGGCTGACCCTCTACGTGTAATAACATTCACATTTTGAGAAGAAGTTTCTCGTAACTCAATATATTTGCTGAACACCATAAAGTGAGACTGACAAAGAAAAGTGACACCAGTTTTGTGCAGGTGGGGCGTAGATTTTGTCGTTGGATGTCAAGGCTGTTGTTAACGAGACGAGAGATACAACACTCGACGAGAATCTAGAGATTTCCACAGTGAACACAGTAAGCGTAAGGAATTGAATTAGAAAAGACTAAGTTGAGCATAATTTCTGAAGGACTTTTCCTTTATGAAGGTATAGTGCGCGGCGCATCGTTGGCACGACGGTGTCGCCTACTTAACTGTGTAGATGACAATTCTGCGACTCCAAGGTAGTTCCTACTTACTTCTTCCTCAAACTCTACATCTCTTACATAAAAAAAACTTTACTGTGCTACAAAATTCACCGTCTTTATCCTCTCAACATCTTGCAACTAACTTTACTTTGTGACCAAATTCGCCGTCTTCATCCTCTCAACATTTTGCGACTAAACTCGCCGTCTCTGTAACCTCCTCGGGCCCAGCTGGTTGCTTAAAACTCCGTCTATCCTTGGTTATATCGCAGTGTCCTGGGACACGTCATACAGTTAAATGCTACTACTTCAATAGTCGGTATTCCTTCGGAAAATACAATGGGAAAACAATGAAAGCTCAAGGTTTTGAACAGAGATTTCCGCTTACTGGCGTTTAGCTGCGGGCTAGACGCGGTTCGCGTCTGACGTTGCCTGATCAGCTGTCGTCAGAGAGCACGGAACACTGTTCTCGTGAATTCTTCTTCGACATGAAAGATTAAAGTCTGGGCTGAATAGTTTTGTGTTAGGATACGCCCGGGTAATAGACTGCAAAAGGCGTTGTTCGGTTGAAAGTTGTCAGATGAAAGTGGATAGGACGGACTATGTCGCGAAATGGAAAAGTGAAGAAACGACACAGACAGCTAAGGGTCCGCGCGGGAGCCAACCGCGTCACGTAAGGTACGTGCCTTTGCGGGTGTGGTTCTCTTGTTCAACCAACAGACTAAGTATATAGACAAAGCTTACTCGTTCTGTGGGTGTGATTCACTCTGTTTAGGTTATCTATCACGGGGGTAGGCATGTGGTATGTCCCTCCAGATGAACATTCAAATACAAATGAAAATAAAGCATTGTTACATCCTAAATTATCCTTCCAAAACCATTTCTTACCTAAGACATCATTATTAATAAACAAATAATTGGCAGTACTCGGGAACCTATCCTAGCACACTTGAAATCCTACAAAATGATTATCCTCAACAATATAGTAACACAGTGACACATGGAAACACTACTTTGTTACAAATACTAAATTACCGGTGCTGGCAAAACTTTAGCAAAATTCTCTAAACAGGTAGTAATAAAACAGTCAAAATGAACAACAATAAGATAATACATGGACTTAAGTAATTGGACGTAAGTAATTAGGCATAAGGAATTGGACATAAGTAATTAGACATAAGTAATTGGCAACTCGTCATAGTGATATAAGCGGTGGCAAAACCGCAACAAAAGCAAAAGTTTAAAATATTATTTCCTTCAAACAAAACTTCCTTATCCTCCAGTTACATTTCGTAGCAAAATGAATCCCTTGGTATTCCTTTATGCTCTCGTTTGTATTTTCATTCCAACCAATCTTTGGTACTTCTACCCACAAGAAAACTGTCATTAAGTAATGGCAATGTTGTTTGTAATGCTGTGGAATAGTGTAATGTCATGTTAATACTTCCTTTAACAAGATTCTGAAGAAAAGTGGTTTTGTGTCGCCTTCAATGAACAGACCAATAATTATTAAACATGTGATAAACCGTTTCCTGTGTTGATTTGTTTTTGCAAATATTTGTGATTATCAGTCACCCAGTCAATCGTTCAAGGATATGATTGTTGTTCCTTTTGTTAATTCTCTCACCTACCTGCCTCCATATAATCAATATTGGCGGCTCGACGAAGCTAGTTGCATCTCGGAAGACGTCGACATGACTTATCTGTCGTTGCTTTGGTTTTTAATAAAATTTAGAGTTCATTTGTCATTTAGTATATAAAGTGTGTGGGGAGCAAAGTAAGTTCCTTAGTATTGAAAATGTGCATAAAGTTATTCAAATGGTTCGTTATACAATGGTTAAGAATTTTCTGTGTTGAGATTCAGCGCAGCTTGAGGTGCTAAGGTGCGACACGCGTCGCGCTCGTGAGATTGTAAGTTGCTGACAGCACGGCTGACAGTACGGCTGCGTCCGGTTTCACTGGCTCGGCAGCATAACTGGCATCCACGCTGGGTCCGTCCTCTTGCTACGCATGGAGTTAATCTCTCGGTACAGTTACAAAATTTCCTTCCAGAGTTATCTTATGTTGTTCACGACAGTTATGCATGGAGGATGTTCTTTTCTAAGGGACTCTAATAACATAAATCGCTGGAGATCACAAAACTATAGGGTTCCAAATATTTTACTTAAACACTCTGTTCTTCTAAAATTTAGGTAACTGGCAGGTGTCAGGCTTCTAGATAAACTGCATTTTGCGATGGCATTCCAAACCCAACTCCTTGGCTAACGCGTTTCCCACACAGCGGTCGTTTACAGGACAAATATAGCGACAAGTGCCGGCTTTCTTGACGCCATATACACTCCTGGAAATGGAAAAAAGAACACATTGACACCGGTGTGTCAGACCCACCATACTTGCTCCGGACACCGCGAGAGGGCTGTACAAGCAATGATCACACGCACGGCACAGCGGACACACCAGGAACTAGTGATGGGCTAAACTGCGATTTTCCGATATCAGTGATTTCTGTGAATGCTACTTTTGAGTATCTGTGATTCTTAACTGTGATTTGTCGCAGTTAAGAGTCGCAGTTAAGGAACATAGGTCGTGTATCCCTCCGCCACTGCTATTTCTGCGATTTCTGCTACTTCCGCGATTTCTGCGATTTCTGTGACTTCTGCTACTTCTGCGATTTCTGCTACTTCTGCGATTTCTGCGACTTCTGCTACTTCTGCGATTTCTGTGACTTCTGCTACTTCTGCGATTTCTGTGATTCCTGCGATTTCTGCGACTTACCACCGTATGAGAAAGTTACATCTGTCAACACAGAAAATTGCATCTCAACAAATCTGTCTTTGGCAAGTATGTTTTACGTTTTTTCTTCCGTTGGCTTTAATTTTGTATTAAAGAAACAACTGTGAAAATATTAATAGTGTAATTAATATGTAAGTAGCCGTACAGTACCGTAATAGTTCGTATTTAGAAAATGAATTGTAACATATTGTTATGTTCACAGGTACCTGAACTACATTTCAGTCACTCAGTAAAGTGATAACTCAAAATATCATTGTCAACAGATCTGAAGAAATTGCCACTGCGTCTTTAGACCGTTTTCGTCAGACGAGAGGTTAGTTTCTAAGCGTTTCGATGGACTTAATTACTTCAGTGTGATCGTTCTTGCAAATGTGATATTCATTATAGCAAATATTAGCAATCTACTCTGTCAATTATATTGCTAGTAGTTAATGACAGCAAAAATTGTTTAATAGTCCTTGTGTTTTTGCAGACACAGTTCTGACTCTGATTACTGGTTGCTGTACGTATCTATCCACATCAAGGCTGTTTTTGAGAGAGACTCGTGAAGATTCAAGACAGTTCTTAGAGGATTTGCAGTTTAAAAGTGAAATAATTGTGAAATAAGTGTGTGAATGATTATCTGTGTTTTATTGAAGTTGTTGTGCGATTTTAAAGGAATAATAAATGTCAAATGCAGTGAGTGAATAATAAAAATCTCATTTTCCACATGTTTAAGCCGCCCTATACCCATAATTTTCCGCCACTTACTTATTGGTAAACACTTGTTGGAGAGTGACATGCCGCCCCCCCCCCCCTTTCTCCACAATCTTGGTGTGACACTGACCTGTATCTTATCCCGAAGTCTACAATATGCATTTTGAGGCTGTTGATATGAAAGTGGGAAGTACAGATCTTCCAGTTAAATCAGGAATAGCTTAAGTGCATTACTTGAAAGTAACACAGGAAAAGCTTGCTTATGTAAGTGGTAGTAGTGTCGGCAAAAAGTTCTTGTGTGTGAAGTTGCCATGTAGAACACCAGGTGTAAAACTTTTCTCCCGAGTCTTGAACTGTGTCGGAACAAAAGTGAGGCATTCATATGACTGTTTTCATTTCTCTACACTTATACAGATGTCTGAGTTCTGCTGTGTTAACACTACAAAGTCCTGTAGGCATGTGGAGTATTAACCAAAACTGTCATATTGGAAGCAGAATCAAACACATTTGTTACGTTACTTGATATTTTCAGGAGAAAAAGGCAATGTTGTTTCTTATTAATATAATACATTCAGAGTCACAGCAGTATTTGACCAACCATAACTGATGCTGAATGTGCATGTCGTCATATAATATGAAGGGCTTATTTCAATAGTGGTACAAGTCCATTACCTCCACTTTTCTGTCTATAATGCGTCTGAAATTAGTGATCCAAACAAACATAAATAAAGGTTCATCTCTAGCAAGAAGCCATATGCTTGAATATTTCTGGTATCTCAAATGCAGATTTGTCAGCGCTCGTTTAACTTTACGACTCTGTATCTCAAAATGAACAAAAATGGACTTGTACCACTATTGAAATAAGCCCTTCATATGCACACACAGCACATCGAACTCGTGAGGCACAAGGCTCTCATAATGAAGTACGTACGTCGGTCAACAGATGACACTAGGAAAAGTATGTTAACTGCGCTTTTTAGTTGCTACATGCGACTCTTACTTGCGATTTGTCACAGAAATCGCAGTTTGACTCGGTAGCGAATAGCGTAGTATGAACTTTGCTCAACAGATGGCAGTGCTAACTGCGCTTTTTAGTTGCTACTTGCAACTCTTAGTTGCGACTTGTCACGGAAATCGCAGTTAGGCTTGATACCGCATAGCAGAGATGGACGTAGTACGAACTTTGGCCAAAAGATGGCACTGTTAACCGCGCTTTCTAGTTGCTACTTGCGACTCTTAGTTGCGACTTGTCACGGAAATCGCAGTTAGACCCGATACCGTATCGAAGAGATGGACGTAGTACGAACTTTGGCCAACAGATGCCACTGTTAACCGCGCTTTTTAGTTGCTACTTGCGACTCTTAGTTGCGACTTGTCACTGAAATCGCAGAAAGCAGTGCTAAATTCGAGCAATAAATGGCTCACGTCTTTGAATATGAAATACTACTTGCGACTGCTAACTGTGACTGAAATCGCAGTTAGATTCTGTAAAGTTGCTACTGTGATATCTGTGACTTCTCAGTCACTGTGATTTCTAACAGATACGCGATTTCCTGCCCACCACTACCAGGAACCGCGGTGTTGGCCGTCGAATGGCGCTAGCTGCGCAGCATTTGTGCACCGCCGCCGTCAGTGTCAGCCAGTTTGCCGTGGCATACGGAGCTCCATCGCAGTCTTTAACACTGGTAGCATGCCGCGACAGCGTGGACGTGAACCGTATGTGCAGTTGACGGACTTTGAGTGAGGGCGTATAGTGGGCATGCGGGAGGCCGGGTGGACGTACCGCCGAATTGCTCAACACGTGGGGCGTGAGGTCTCCACAGTACATCGATGTTGTCGCCAGTGGTCGGCGGAAGGTGCACGTGCCCGTCGACCTGGGACCGGACCGCAGCGACGCACGGATGCACGCCAAGACCGTAGGATCCTACGCAGTGCCGTAGGGGACCGCACCGCCACTTCCCAGCAAATTAGGGACACTGTTGCTCCTGGGGTATCGGCGAGGACCATTCGCAACCGTCTCCATGAAGCTGGGCTACGGTCCCGCACACCGTTAGGCCGTCTTCCGCTCACGCCCCAACATCATGCAGCCCGCCTCCAGTGGTGTCGCGACAGGCGTGAATGGAGGGACGAATGGAGACGTGTCGTATTCAGCGATGAGAGTCGCTTCTGCCTTGGTGCCAATGATGGTCGTATGCGTGTTTGGCGCCGTGCAGGTGAGCGCCACAATCAGGACTGCATACGACCGAGGCACACAGGGCCAACACGCCGTGCAGCCCGCCTCCAGTGGTGTCGCGACAGGCGTGAATATAGGGACGAATGGAGACGTGTTGTCTTCAGCGATGAGAGTCGCTTCTGCCTTGGTGCCAATGATGGTCGTATGCGTGTTTGGCGCCGTGCAGGTGAGCGCCACAATCAGGACTGCATACGACCGAGGCACACAGGGCCAACACCCGGCATCATGGTGTGGGGAGCGATCTCCTACACTGGCCGTACACCACTGGTGATCGTCGAGGGGACACTGAATAGTGCACGGTACATCCAAACCGTCATCGAACCCATCGTTCTACCATTCCTAGACCGGCAAGGGAACTTGCTGTTCCAACAGGACAATGCACGTCCGCATGTATCCCGTGCCACCCAACGTGCTCTAGAAGGTGTAAGTCAACTACCCTGGCCAGCAAGATCTCCGGATCTGTCCCCCATTGAGCATGTTTGGGACTGGATGAAGCGTCGTCTCACGCGGTCTGCACGTCCAGCACGAACGCTGGTCCAACTGAGGCGCCAGGTGGAAATGGCATGGCAAGCCGTTCCACAGGACTACATCCAGCATCTCTACGATCGTCTCCATGGGAGAATAGCAGCCTGCATTGCTGCGAAAGGTGGATATACACTGTACTAGTGCCGACATTGTGCATGCTCTGTTGCCTGTGTCTATGTGCCTGTGGTTCTGTCAGTGTGATCATGTGATGTATCTGACCCCAGGAATGTGTCAATAAAGTTTCCCCTTCCTGGGACAATGAATTCACGGTGTTCTTATTTCAATTTCCAGGAGTGTAGATCCGTTTATTAACCGTGGTGGTGATACAACATAGCCGGAGATCGATCTGAAATTCCAACGTTTACTAATCCTGATGGTTTAGACAATGCATACCAGGAAAAGTTCTCTCTCACGATTTTGTTCCTTACTGAAAACTTGGATAGACAACACAAATAGATTCCCGTCCTTAGATAAGACTAATAAAATCTGTAGGGCAATATTAAGCTGGTGATTTTATTTCTATAACCACCCCTTTAGGTTTGCTGTTTAAACTGCAACGTACGAATGTGCGAATGTGTAGCGTGGCTGAGGCACGTGGCCTGCAGGGCGATGGTTGGATGCTGAGGGGGGCGAGGGGAGAGGTGCAGATGCTGCACGCACCAAAGGCAGAGGCGGTGGGTGGGGAAGGGGGAACTGCAATGGCCGCTCTCTCTCTGCAGGCTGTAGGATGGAGAGGGAAGGAAAGGGAAGAGAAGGGGACCTCATCGCCAGCTGACAGAGAGGGGCGGGGCTCGGCGCATGTGAACAGCTGTAAACAACAGTGGCGGTATTTACGCGACTCCTTCCGTGGCATTTGATAAACAGAAATACGTGGTACCAAAAAACTTACCTTGTTGTCTGTTCAACATCGCATCATGAAAACAATAAAACAGCACTTGAGGAAGACTCCTTTTACTTTAGAGTAACATATTGGTTGTTTAACTTGGACATATTTATTCTTGTTATTATCGTTGTGTGATCATTTAGCAAAACATACATGTAATAGGGCGTATTTCGAAGGACAGGTAGACGGCAGCATGTAGTCATTGATCTACTGGTAGTTACGAAGGCGTGTTACTATCATGTTTTTATGATCAAGATTTAATACCTGTGTTCGTGCACTATTCACTAAATTAACAGGTGAAATGTGAATCCCTTTGGTATATTCTAGATTAACTGATTCTTTCTTTAAGTGTTCTGTTGAAAAGGACAACTTTCCCCTTAATTCCATGATTAAAGAATGTGTTTTTAATTCTCGACTGCTACGATAACATTACTGGAGACGTTAAATGACAAGACAAAATTATTACATAACTTCAATCACTTCCATTAACATGTGACGTCATAAATTCTATTACCAGTTACCAATGGTTGCCAATTCTTATGTCTACTTATAATTAACATGCACAACTTAATTAAAGATATAGTAACGACGGTGTTTTCCGTCAATTGAGTCTCTTGCTGCATGCAGGACTTTTCCAACTGTTTACATACCATTTCAGACCTACTTTCTGGAACGCAAATCATAGGGGTTTGACCTTAGAGCATATCTACGTTGCTGTCTAGGCGGTTGTGTTACCTTCTTTCTTGCTTTTTTAGGTGGAACTACTGGCGCAAAAGGCCCGGTTTCACTGTTAGGTGGGGGTGGCTCGGGATCTGTCAAAATGAACGATGACTGTGCGTTCCGCTAACTGAATTTCCGCATTTACTGGTGAAGTAAGCCGGATGATACGGTACGGTCCTTCATAAGTAGGTGTAAACTTTTTGGTTCTTCCCTTTTTAACTACTGGATTGCTCAACATAACTAGGTCTCCTACCTTGTACTCAGGCATTTTTGCTTTTTGATTACTTCTCTTTAACTGTTGGGCGGTGGCTCGGGCATTATTCCCTCTTACTTTTTTCCAAATGGCTTTTAGACGTCGAGCTAGACCTTTCACATCTTTGGATTTAATTCCAGGGGGCAGTTTGTCAATTTCAAAAGGCGAATCCATAGGGCGGCCATATACTGCTTCATAAGGTGAGTACCCTGTAGCTTCATGGACACGGCTGTTATATGCTGACGTAACGTATTGAACATACTTGTCCCAGTCAGAATGATGTTTATTAACATAGTAAGACAGCATATGCATAACGGTGCGGTGGACTCGCTCCAGGCGACCGTTCGCTTTTGGGTGGAACGGCGTCGTTCGCCACTTTTTAATTCGCAATAACCGACAAACTTCGGTAAACACTGCAGACATGAAATTCGTACCTTGGTCTGTGAGTACAGCTTCGGGGCTTCCGTATGGTAGCACCAAATGGGTGACAAAAGCACGCGCTACTGTTTCGGCGGACATATCTGGTATAGGAATGAGTATCAAGAACCTAGAGAAATGATCTATAAGGGACAGAATATACCGATTATTGTGGGGGCTCACAGGGAAAGGACCGACAATATCTGCTGCTACTACTGCCCAGGGATAAGTGGCTTCTGGTACCTGCTGTAAAGGCACTTTCGTTCTAGGTGGCAAGGACCTCTTAACGCAAGGTAGACAATTTTGTATATACTTTTGCACGTCTTTCTGTCTTCCTGCCCAGAAATAACGGGCGGCTATTCGGCAATTTGTGGCGCGAAGGCCGTTATGACATGCCTGCAGGCTATCGTGACACTGTGCGATAATCTTGGAACGTAATTCTTTCGGGATTACTGCCTGTTTACCCAAATGGGTCTTTCGATATAAAATTCCATCTTCAACGGAAAATTCAGGCAAAGCCACATATTTCTGACATTCGACGTCTCTTTGCTGTGCCTCCCTTAATTCTTCAATAGAAACGTCATTAGCTACGATCACTCTGACCTTTCGGCTTAATGCGTCGGCGTTTTGGTGTAACTTGCCCGGTTTGTGTTTCACCTCATACTCAAATTCGCTCAATTTCAAAGCCCAACGAGTTAGCCTACTACAAGGGTCTTTTAAGCTGGTTTTGGACCACAATGATGTGTCTGTTACGCTTCCCCACTCGGAAGTGACGTCAAAATGACGTATACGCAAACGCGCTGCACACTTCGACAGATCGGGATCGAGTTAGGTGAAAGTTTTCGGACCACACTGGAGTGTACGTTAACACGTCGGTGCGTGTCTGCTGAATCGTCTTGAAACGAGTGTGATCCGCTGATATGTGACCGTAATGTGAAAGAAATGTGGCTGTTATCGCACTACACTGTAGCGGAGAAATGGAAATATATTTATAAATTACGTATAAGTAAATAAATCGTACGGATTCTCAGCTTATCGGATTTTACCTGTTTCTTGACCATGCTGTGGTTGATCTGCTTATTCCGTCGAGGACCAAATAGGTAGCATAAAATGTTACACACCTAAATAATAAATGCAGTATTTTCGTAACACATTCCATAAACCATCATCTATAACCGTTGAGAGAAGCTAAACATTGCCACTACTTACGAGAAATTTGTTGTCGAGTACACAGCTCATACTGGGGAAAAAACAAACTGTTAAGAATAGTGTCGTGCTAAGGCTATTAATTTTCATTTCCTGGGATACGTAAGATTCCAGTGCATTTATAATGAAATATTGGTTTACCAAGAGCTGTTACTTGTATTAAAAAATAGATATGTTTTCTAAATTATGCCTCACAGGAAGTTAATGCCTTTTGCCGTCTTCTCAGTTAATTGTTAAAACAACTTTTCAGAAGAAGCAGGCTTTGTTATACATTTAAGTGGTAGTTGTTTGGCTACACATAGTACAGCTAATCTTGTATATTAACAATAGTTTATATGATCATACAAATGAATTTTGATCATGCAAAAGCGACTTTAAAGGATTATAAAAGAAATCTCCAAGGGCAACATAAAATTCTTTAAGAAACTACTTCCTGTGTTCATTATACCACAGTTAAATTAGTAAGAATACTTGTGTGTTGTGCCATGCAGTGTCCTCACACAAAAACTATATATGATTTAAGAAGAATGAGTAAATAACTTGATTGCATAAGAAACAAGGCAGTTTGCTATGGGGTGCATAGCTCAGTCAGCAAGAAAGAAGAGTAAATGACAGGCTGTGTTACAAAGAGTGTTGTCGTAAACCTTTCACATTATTCCCACTTTCCTGGCAATTTAACTATGCACACTTCACAGCTGAATGAAATATTTCATTTTGTATATGAATCCAGTTCATGTGGACTTTCTTCTCATATGGCTGTGACTTCAGTTTTTGAAAATTTTACTAAAAATTTACAAACAGAACACCATGAAGCTTTCCATAAAGCATTCTTGTAACCATTCTTACTGTGAGTATATAAAAATTCGTTCTGCACCCTTCCAGTATCACAGTACCTCTACATTTTGCACCACATAATGCAGAGTAACTGTAGATTTGATACAGATGCTCAAATAATTGTTCAAATGATGAGAGATGTAAGGTATTTATTATGCTACACAGAGTGAAAAACAAAGCAGTCGCTTTTTCCGCTAACTCGATTCGACCACAGATCTCGATCAGTCGACAAGTGTGCCGCGCGTTTGCGTTTACGTCATTTTGACGTCACTTCCGAGTTGTTTTGGACCACAAAATGTTGTGTCTGTTAGGCTTCCCGTTTTCAAGTTGCTTCAAAGATGGCGGTGCCATAGCCAGTCTATGTTGTTTATATAGGTCGTTGTTCACATGTGCAGAACAGATTTTGTGTTGTCAACATGCATTGCCGGCCTGGTCACGTGTTCTCGGGACATCGTGTGTTTGTCCGTATAGCGCCCTGTATATTTCGAATGTCACTACATCCCTAGTGCAGACGGAGTCTTTTCGTAGGTGCTGTGGATTATTTATATATATTGCGCAGACATTTTAACAGTATTCATTTGATACCAGGAATAAACCAGCTACGTAAATTTTAAGGGCAAGTGATATGGCATTCTGCTTCTTTGCGATAGGTGTCACAGTTCAGATGCACTCGATTTTTGGTAGTTTTCGGTATGATACAGCACTTTATAGTATTACAGAGCCCGCCATACATTTTTGCAGTGATAGTCTTGCAAAACGACTTGGCAGTACGCTAATACTTTATAAATTTCCCTCACATTAGCGATTATATCCCTGCTAATTCGTCCTTTTTCTGCTATTTCTGCGTATTTATTTTCTCGTTTTTGCGACCTAAAGCACAATTTTTCTTACTGGTGACACTCTGGAGTGTTTATTTAACGCATTTTACGTACGTATAAATAGTAGACTGAGTAAGAAGGGGAAAAAAGGCGATCAGAGTATAGTAAAGGAAATACAGTTGATCATGTAACAGTCAACCCATATTAACACCATTAAGGGAAGTGGAAACTGACACAAATGAAAGAGTTTGGGAACATGTTTACTAATATTTTACGCTTCTTAATCAAATGGTGAAGAAAATAAATTGGAGGCAAAATACACCAAAGATGAATGTGTACTTTGATTAGCTACACTATTGTGTTTTTTATTTGATTTGTGCAGAAAATGTATTTAAACTGAATGCAGAAACTGGTAGTAGGTGCTGTGGAAAATTAAAAATAGTTGGTATCGCATCTATCTTCATCCACACATGTCCAAATTTTTCTCTCTCTAAACATTCCTCTTCAAAGTGTTTTGAACATACTTTGGAATATTTTGTTGGGACAAAATTACTCCTCCTTATTTTCTGGAGCCACATCTTTACTCGTTGTTCATCCTTCGGGAAACTAAAATATAAATCACACATAATCATTCTCCATGTCCTAGACACACTTAACATGGTCTCCTACTGTAACTTTATAGTAAATAAAAAGGTTTGGACACACACATTATATGAAGACAATTACAGACTCCCACTCTATTGAATTTATCTGTCTCCCGTCTTTCAAATCTATATACATAATCGATACACTGATAAATGCATGGAGGATAGTATTTGCTGAAACAACTAACCATTCCCTTCCCTGTACCACTAGCAAATTTACGAGAGGAAGTGATCGTTTGTAAGCTTTTCTACGAGCCGTAATATCTATTATATAGTCATAAAATCGTAGAAAAATTGGTCTACAGAATCAAGCCTTAATTATAATGCGTCTCGAAATTTTTAAACATAGTATCCATGAAAAGTTACTATCCCTCCTCTCTCATATTTTTCTTTGCATCCATAGTAACAACAGTAATTCGCCATCGCTATTACACTATCAACAAACGGTGAAAACACAACAAAAACTCTTGATGTTATAAACTTCAAACTCTGAGGAAAGCACACACCCACAGCGAAGTCCCGAAAACACTTGACAATCCTGGTTTAATATTGACAACATGCGCAGAACGCAATGCTCACTCCAGAGATATTTACTATATGCGTCGCCAGGGCACTTTCCATTGCAATGTAGAGAGTTTACGGCAGTCAAATGCACGGTCGGCTGACGACGGTATGCTGACCAGCGATTGACGTTGGTGCACTGCAGAAACATTTTAAACGCGATTTACTTTTAACCATGATCGTGGGATCTTGGTTATCATTCTTTTTGACCGGGGTTGGAGCACTCGGCCATTAAAGTTAGGTAAGATATGGTGATAGACTTTCTACCAACGATTCGACAATCGATTACCTTTGATCGAGACTAATGACATTAGTCAGAGATAGTTTTACTGTCCACAGCACATGATGAGTGGTAACACTCTCTGTGTGCTCTATATAAATGGCACCTCCACAGTCTAGCAATCCCACAACCATAGATGGAAGCATAACAGACCAAAGACATTACTGGTTAGGAACTAAACATCTATGGTCCATAGAACGCTAACACGACAGTACTGACGAGCCCCTGCAACACAGTTACTACTGGAAACCCAGATGTGCGACCAGCCGAAAAACAGGCAACCGCAGGGAAGCCGTACTGTACACAGCACACAAACCAGCCACTCACACCCCCTACACCGTCCGTGAGCCGATCTATGACCGATCGCCCACTAATCTACAACGACCTTGAACTGTTGCAGGGACGCAGCAACTGCAGCAAGCGCCGCAACAAGCTCCAGCAACGACAAAGGTAACGATGCACGATACCTCGAACTAACATAACCGCACCTTGCATGCTCTGTCGCAGCTATCAAGCCGCTACTGCCCTTACTACCCGTCCTACTGTCGCAGAGGTTTTTTTCCCTTGGCTCTTACCTTGGCACTTTTTTTCCTCTGCCCTTACAACCGCTACCCTTCAATCGTTTTCGACCACTTCTATCTCCTGATGGACCATGTTAATGAGTAATCTTACTCAGATGCATGGATAGCATCACAGCCCGCATCCTGTGACGCCTGATTCAAAAACTAACATGTTTACGGAGGTGACAGTAGAACTTTTGGTTTGGTCACCACGTTGGTGTGGGCGTGGAGGGGTCCCATCCTTTGCAAGTCTAGCAATCAGTTGGTAACTTACCTCGGAAGATGTTGCATGCAGTTGGCAACGAAACATCAGGAGGAAGAACTTCTACTGTTCAACCTTGGCCACGTAACCCAGAAGCTTAATTAAGGAAGACACTGGCCATGAAAGCCTAAATGTTATGATCTGGAGCTTCTGTTAACTCGGCAACATTTTCTAAAGATGCAATCAATTCCTCTGCGTCTTTCTTACCATTTTTGAAACTATTGGCTCTATATTCTTCAATAACACTAAGTGTTGATTTTATTAATTTTACTGTAGTGTCTGATTGCATACATTCTTGCTGAAATGTTTTATTGACTCTCTTGACATGGCAAAGGACATTATGCCATATGACAGCACACAAATAAAACTTACATCTTGAGATTTCCTTCAAGAGACTGGATACTGATGCTTCAGAGCTTCCAAGTCCTTTACAGAGGCTAAAAATAATGTCAACAATCCCTGAACTACCAACACCAAAATCGGCCGGAGTGGCCGTGCGGTTTTAGGCGCTACAGTCTAGAGCTGAGCGGCCGCTATGGTCGCAGGTTCGAATCCTGCCTCGGGCATGGATGTGTGTGATGTCCTTAGGTTAGTTAGGTTTAATTAGTTCTAAGTTCTAGGCGACTGATGACGTCAGAAGTTAAGTCACATAGTGCTCAGAGCCATTTGAACCAACACCAAAATAGTGTAGCGTAGTAATAGATGATGTAGCTGCATTACTAACAACGAAGTTCAAGCTATGAGCATAGAAGGGATATAATGAGCTGCTGGATTTTCTTCAATGATATGAGCTTCTGTGCTGCTCGTCTTGTCCTTCATGTTGCTCCCATTGCTGTAAGATTGTCCCCTACAATCCACAAATGGTATGCCAAGGGTATGTAGCATCTGAAGTAACAATTACTTAAGACCTCTTCCAATGTGTCACATGCTTGAAAAAATAAGAAAAAAACAGTTAAAACTGGTTTGGAAAACACATCTACCATTCTTAAAACCACACTTAATTGTTCCATGTGACTTAATAATCTGGGGTACAGTCCAGTATTATTGAATAATATTTATTTTTGTGTGTGATAGATACCATCTCATCAGAAATTACGGTAGCGATTTCGTTTTGTGTGTCCTTACTTAAGCAATTAACCAGCCTTCCAGTTTTAGCCACATGATTAATATGATCATTTAATATAGGACTGAAGTTGGCCATTAATTCTAATTGCCCTAAAATATCTCCATTACTGGGTTTTCCCAACACTTCGTGGTCATCTCTTAATGGAAGATTTCTTTCGCCAAGGAAATATGTTATGGGAAGTAACTGATCTCCACCTCTTTTCCTCCTGATCAGTTTCATCTTGAGTTGCCTGATACATTACTTTTGAGTTTTCAATTATTTGTGAAAGCTCTTTCCATTTGTACATTTCATTAATATGACAGCAGTACAGTTAATGGTTAGAGAGAACTTTTTGCAAGCTTAGCCAGTTTCTGAAACCATTTCTTGTAATAGCACCAGCACTCAAAACAAGTTGCAAGAAAAGTAATATGCAGCGTCTTTTGTCTGAGAATATACAAGCTACGTTTGCTTAACTTTTTCAGCATTTTAAAGATGACAGACGCCATGAAAAACAGTAAAGCACCTGCTTGTCGCACTATCCACAGGAAATGACGTTTTTCACCAATGTCTTGTGGACGTTCCTTCATTGCTCTTATTCTAAAATTGTAGTTTATAATATATGGTCAGCTTCCCGGATCGCTAAGATCATGGACAATTTGAAAGCTGTTACCATCCTTAGATGATTTTCTTTCGTCTTGGAGATCTTGTCTTGCACTGGTTTCTTCTGCAGAAACATTAGTACTAGCTATTTCTGCTAGTGAAACACTTTCATCAGACACTAATTCTTGGATGCACGATAGCAAGCAGCTATCGGTATATCAGCTTGTAACACATTAACTTGGTACAACTGCTGTTGCATGAGCAATTTTGTTTCGCCAGGGACATGAAACGACCCGTTAGCTCGTACACTCTGTCAGGAGGCAGTGGATGTCATTGAGAATGGGAAATAATTAGGAGCAGTACTGCTCAATGTCTTAGGAGCCATTGATATGGTTGGTTTGTGAGATTGAAGGGACCAGACTGCTATAGTCATCGGTCCCCCATCGATATGATGTGGCATAAGGGCTGTTTCAGTAAAGCTCTCACCATGGGAGTGTCCCTGCCACATATAAAAAGATTTGACATGACACAGCACATTTACACAGTGCCGCATCCTTGCTAGGGTATCATAAGGGCCAGTCCTTGGAATGCTTTTGCGCATGCTGTATGCAGTGGCCATGCAAAGAATCCCCCAAGTCCAGCTGGCCCTATACACTGATGATACAGTCCTCTACTTTATTAGTATAAATGTCCCCAATCTTCAAAGCCATCTACAAAGAGCCTGTGATGTCCCCACACAGTAGGCAACAAAGTTGGGGCTGAAACTCAATGGTTTGAAGACACACACCTTGGTGTTCGCTAGAAGATCATTTCCTGCATACATTATGCCAGTAAATGTCTAGGGAACAGCAGTGCCTTGGTGAAGCCCCACTAAATACATAGGCATCACTATCGACTATCGCCTTATATGGAGTCAACAAGTGGATGACCTGCACAAGAAAACGACAGGAAGACTGTGTGTGCTCTATCCCTTTCACAGTCCACAATCAGAACACACACCGCAAATTAGGAGTCACAATTTACATGACTCTACATGCCCATCTTCGAGTATGAAGTCATTGATTGGGGGAAATCCTGCAGAGAGACAACATATCTAAAGCTTACAAAAGAGGGTGATCTGACTTGTCCTGCACTTACTTTATGAATTCCCAACTGAAGAGCTATTTAGGATAAGCCCAATGCCTTCCCTCTAGGAGAGACATAGACAGATGTCACAGGTCGTTTATCAAAAAATGGCCCAATCTACCAGTTTCCACATTCGCACATACGGAACCCATGTGCAGTGTAGGAACACTACGGGAGGTCCTCATGTACTTCGGAACTAAAATCCCTGAAGCAGTGGGGACAAAAGGAACAATGATAATACAAGGAGAGTAAGTGGACAACTGAGTTTCGATGCACAGCTACACAGGCTTTACTTCACTGAGGCTCAGACAGAAACTACACAGATGCCATTTTGTGACTGATATTGCTGCCCCTTCCAATTTTACGCTGCCTGCCACCAGGGCAATAAATTGTTTACTGAGGGAAAGGAAAGCACAGAGGCGGTTTATCCATGTAACACATGCTAGAGGTCAGGGTCCTTCAGCAGCGTTGGCCAGTTTTCCGGTCAGAAATTACCTGTTAGCAGTTTTGAATTGAAAGTAATAATACTTTTTAGTATTGTTGCTGTTGTGATCTTCAGTCCTGAGACTGGTTTGATGCATCTCTCCATGCTACTCTATCCCGTGCAAGCTTCTTCATCTCCCAGTACTTACTGTAACCTACATTCTTCTGAATCTGCTTAGTGTATTCATCTCTTGGTCTCCCTCTACATTTTTACCCTCCACACTGCCCTCCAATGCTAAATTGGTGATCACTTGATGCCTCAGAACATGTCCTACCAACCGGCCCCTTCTTCTTGTCAAGTTGTGCCACAAACTCCTCTTCTCCCCAATTCTATTCAACACCTTCTCATTAGTTATGTGATCTACCCATCTAATCTTCAGCATTCTTCTGTAGCACCACATTTCGAAAGCTTCTATTCTCTTCTTGTCCAAACTATTTATCGTCCATGTTTAACTTCCATACATGGCTACACTCCATACAAATACTTTCAGAAACGACTTCCTGACACTTAAACCTATACTCGATGTTAACAAATTTCTCTTCTTCAGAAACGCTTTCCTTGCCATTGCCAGTCTACATTTTATATCCTCTCTACTTCGACCATCATCAGTTATTTTGCTCCCCAAATAGCAAAACTCCTTTACTACTCTAAGTGTTTCATTTCCTAATCTAATTCCCTCAGCATCACCCGATTTAATTCCACTACATTCCATTATCCTCGTTTTGCTTTTGTTGATGTTCATCTTATATCCTCCTTTTAAGACACTGTCCATTCCGCTCAACTGCTCTTCCAAGTCCTTTGCTGTCTCTGACAGAATTACAATGTCATCGGCGAACCTCAAAGTTTTTATTTCTTCTCCATGGATTTTAATACCTACTCCGAACTTTTCTTTTGTTTTCTTTACTGCTTGCTCAATATACAGATGAATAGCATCGGGGAGAGGCTACAACCTTCTCTCACTCCCTTCCCAACCACTGCTTCCCTTTTATGTCCCTCGACTGTTATAACTGCCATCTGGTTTCTGTATAAATTGTAAATAGCCTTTTGCTCCCAGTATTTTAACCCTGCCACCTTCAGAATTTGAAAGAGGGTATTCCAGTCAACATTGTCAAAAGCTTTCTCTAAGAATACAAATGCTAGAAACGTAGGTTTGCCTTTTCTTAATCTATTTTCTAAGATAAGTCGTAGGGTCAGTATTGCCTCACGTGTTCCAACATTTCTGCGGAATCCAAACTGATCTTCCCCAAGGTTGGCTTCTACCAGTTTTTCCACTTGTCTGTAAAGAATTCGCGTTAGTATTTTGCATCTGTGACTTATTAAACTGATAGTTCGGTAATTTTCACATCTGTCAATACCTGCTTTGTTTGGGATTGGAATTATTATATTCTTCTTGAAGGTATTTCGCCTGTCTCATACATCTTGCTCACGTGACGGTAGAGTTTTCTCAGGACTGGCTCTCCCAAGGCCATCAGTAGTTTCAATGGAATGTTGTCTGCTCCTAGGGCCTTTTTTCGACTCAGGTCCTTCAGTGCTCTGTCAAACTCTTCACACAGCATCGTATCTCCTATTTCATCTTCATCTACATTCTCTTCCATTTCTATAATATTGTCCTCAAGAACATCGCCCTTGTATAGACCCTCTATATACACCTTCCACCTTTCAGCTTTCCCTTTTTCGCTTAGAACTGGGTATCCATGTGAGCTCTTCATATTCACACAAGTGGCTCTCTTTATTCCAAAGGTCTAGTGAGATAAGCCTCTACATCCTTATATTTGTCCTTTAGCCATCCCTGCTTAGCCATTTTGCACTTCCTGTCGATCTCATTTTTGAAACGTTTGTATTCCTTTTTGCCTGCTTCATTTACTGTGTTTTTATATATTCTCCTTTCATAAATTAAATTCAATATTTCTTTTGTTACCCAAGGATTTCTACTAGCCCTCGTCTTTTTACCTGCTTGATCCTCTGCTGCCTTCACTACTTCGTCCCTCAGAGCTACCAATTCTTCTTCTACTGTATTTGTTTCCCTCATTCCTGTCAATTGCTCCCTTATGCTCTCCCTGAAACTCTGTACAACCTCTGGTTTAGTCAATTTATCCAGGTCCCATCTCCTTAAATTCCCACCTTTTTGCAGTTTCTTCAGTTTTAATCTACAGTTCATAACCAATAGATTGGGGTCAGAGTCCACATCTGCCCCTAGAAATGTCTTACAATTCAAAATCTGGTCCCTAAATCTGTGTCTTACCATTATATAATCTATCTGATACCTTCTAGTATCTCCAGGCTTCTTCCATGTATACAAACTTCTTTCATGATTCTTGAACCAAGTGTTAGCTATGATTAAGTTACGCTCTGTGCAAAATTCTACCAGGAAGCTTTCTTTTTCATTTCTTACCCCCAATCCATATTCACCTACTATGTCTCCTTCTCTCCCTTTTCCTACTCTCGAATTCCAGTCACCCATGACTATTAAATTTTCGTCTCCCTTCACTACCTGAACAATTTCTTTTATCTCATCGTACATTTCATCAATTTCTTCTTCATCTGCAGAGCTAGTTGGCATCTAAACTTGTACTACTGTAGTAGGCATGGGCTTCGTGTATATCTTGGCCACAATAATGCGTTCACTATGCTGTTTGTAGTAGCTTACCCACACTCCTATCTTTTATTCATTATTAAACCTACTCCTGCATTACCCCTATTTGATTTTGTATTTATAACCCTGTATTCTCCTGACCAAAAGTCTTGTTTGTCCTGCCACCGAACTTCACTAATTCCCACTGTATCTAACTTTAACCTATCCATTTCCCTTTTTAAATTTTCTAACCTACCTGCCCGATTAAGGGATCTGACATTCCATGCTCTGATCCATAGAACACCAGTTTTCTTTCTCCTGATAACGAAGTCCTCCTGAGTAGTCCCTGCCCAGAGATCCAAATGAGGGACTATTTTACCTCCGGAATATTTTACCCAAGAGGATGCCATCATCATTTAACCATACAGTAAAGCTCCATTCTCTTGTGAAAAATTACGGCTGTAGTTTCCACTTACTTTCAGCCATTCGCAGCACAGCAAGGCCGTTTTGGTTCATGTTACAAGGCCAGATCAGTCAATCATCCAGACTGTTGCCCCTGCAACTACTGAAAAGGCTGCTGCCCCTCTTCAGGAAGCACACGTTTGTCTGGCCTCTTAACAGATACCCCTCCATTGTCGTTGCACCTACGGTATGGCCATCTGTATCACTGAGGCACGCAAGTCTCCCCACCAACAGCAAGGTCAATGGTTCATGGGGGGGTTTTCAGTATTATATGCAGATAATTGTGCAGCATTGTAAATAATTGGTCATTGGCAAAGAAACTGTATTTTTGAACGTTTGAAGAATATACTGATGTAATCCTGCTTTAATATGTAAATTACATTTTACAAGACGAAAAGCTCTCAGAGTTTCCAGCAGGTTATATGAACATCTTTGAAAAGGTTATGTTCAAGCGTCTACTGAGGCATCTTTGTGAAAATAACATACTGTCAAAGTCACAGTTTGGGTTTCTTATGGGTTCTGACATTGAGAAAGCTATTTACACTTACAGCGAAAATGTCCTTAATTCATTGGACAAAAATTAGAGGCAACTGGCATATCCTGCGACCTGTCAAAGGCGTTTGACTGGGTGAATCACAGCATTCTTTTAAGTAAATTAAAATATTATGGGGTCACTGGTATTGCTGCAAAGTAGTTTCAGTCATATCTTACTAACAGAAAACTAGGGGTGTCATTACGTAACACTTCAGCAGTAGGCAATCAGACATCATCTGACTGGGAAGAAATCACATGTGGTGTTCCCCAAGGTTCCATACTAGGTCCACTACTGTTTCTTGTGTATATTAAAGTTACCAGATGCCAAGTTTGTCTTATTTGCAGATGATACAAACATTGCAATAAATAGTAAATCAAATACAAGTTTAGAAATGGCAGCTAATCAAATTTTTACTGACATTAATAAGTGGTTCATAGCCAATTCACTGTCATTAAACTTTGAAAAGACCCACTATTTGCAGTTCAGAACTTCCAAGAGATTTCCTTTTGGTGTGTGCATAAAATATGATGACATGGAAATAGGAGAAGTTGAGAGTGTAAAATTCTTGGGATTACAACTTGATAATAAATTCAGTTGGGAGCAACATACTAACGAAATGCTAAAGCACCTAAACAAGTCTGTGTTTGCAATGCGAATGATGTCAGACATAGAAGATATAAATATAAAATAAGCGGCATATTTTGCTTATTTTCACTCCATTATGTCATATGGTATCATATTTTGGAGTAATTCAACAAAGAGAGAAAAATTTATAGAGTACAGAAGCGTATAATAAGAGTAATGAGTAGTGTAAATCAAAGAACTGGGCATATTAACCACAGCTTCTCAGTACATTTATTCCTTAATGAAGTTTGTTGTAAATAATACATCTCTTTTTTCCAACTATCTGCTTAGTACACAGTATCAATACTAGGAACAAGAACAATATACATAAAGATTTAAAATCACTTACTCTTGCCCAGAAAGGAGTCCAGTATTCAGCAACGCATATTTTCAGTAAGTTACCAGCAAACATTAAGGGGATACGGAATCACCTATCCCCGCAATGTTAATATATGCCTACTATAGGGAACATTTTCTCACAAACTACTGGAGACAGAGAGGTAAAAATTTTACTGTATGTGCATTCATATGTTACAACAATACTGAAACAACAGTTTATTGTCAAAGTATTTTCTTACAGAGATATTGTACATTTATTTTTAAGTAAATTTTTTCCATCGCTTTTTACTAGACTATCACCCCTAAGTCTTTTGTAAATCAAGTAATTAAAAAATCGTTGTTTCAGTATGTAATAGGGACCTATGTCACTACGTCATAAAAATTTCAGACTTCTAGGTTGACCAGTACCTGAGATAATGTTCCTAGATGAAGTAAAAAGTAAACTTACGGGAAACGGAGAAAGAAGATTAAAACATTCCTGATCCGTAGCTAATACCCCCTTCACAGTCTTCATAATCATCTTCAAGTCTTCTTTTGGCACCCCTCTGCACCTGTCTTGCTTTTTTCACTAATGTCTTGATTATATTATCAGCATGCCTTAGTCTGTGCTGATCTAAAAAGAACATAGCACGTACCGTACGGGAACCAACACACATACCCAACTTTTGAAGGACCTGGCATTTAGTTATATTTCCAAGATTGAAGGTTGCCACAGCATCATACACACCAAAATGTAGTGTATTAATTCCGACAAACACTGTTTTTGGGAGACGATGCCATATCACACTATTCAAGCACTCGTTGGGGTTCTGCGTTTTTCCGTGAAGACATTTCATCAGAAGACTTCTGTCAGCCAGATCTCTGAAAATGGGCTTTATTTCTGCCATGATGGCTGATGGTAGACTGTGGTGGTGAATGTATTTCTCTCCTGTTGTTAGTCCCCTATTGTATTTACACCAGCTGTTTTCACCTTTGGGGCACAAACCATGTTGTGGATGCTCATCCGTGGATGCGGTGTGGAAATATAAAGCCCATATAGCTCTCCTCATTTCTTCAAGATTGCCTGTATTTTGCCTGATTGCAAGGCCATAGCAGTTCTGAATGTGGTCTATTATGGAATCAGTCAATCTTCCTCTGCCATCCAAGGTTTTCCCATCATCTAGTTTTTTCCCTTTCATAACTGATTTTAACCTTCTCAGCCTGGCACCCATTCTCTTCTGTACATGTCCTATACATTCAAGTTTGCTTATATTTACACTGTTCCCATATGGTTTGCTTTCCAAAACTTCTTTGAATGCTTTAGAGTCACCATCTCCCAGATATTTGACATAGCGAACATTATACCACTGTGAAGAGCGATGAAAAATTTTCTTCACCCCAGCAACCTCCATGCCACCACTACTACCATAATAATTAGCAATACAGTCATCACTGTGTTCATTTTTCAGCCTGCCTGTGCACCTACAGTATTTAGACATTATTGCAACATCAATAACCTTGCCAGTATCAACACTAGTTGCTGTTACAACACCATTGTTGGAGGTGTGGCCCCTTTTCTGCCACGTGCCATCAAACGCCACTGTGAGGTCACGACTGCCGTCATTTTCTTCCACTGCTTCTTCCACAGCAACCTGCATTGACTTCTGTGCTACATCTTCAACTGCAGATCCTAGTACATAATTGTAAGCTTCAAACTTTGAAGGTGCACTTGGAAGATTTAGAACACCACATAGCATATCACCAGCTGCTTTGCCCTTACCAATTGCTCGCAATCCATAAACTAACCTAATATTTACACTATAAAGTTCAGTTTTCTTGTATCCATTATTTACAGTTACTGAAACCGAACTTGGAAACTTACAGCTGTATTTACAAACACTGCATATTAAATTAAACTGGGCAGCCAGGCCAACATGGGATTCTACTTTCAGAGAAACGTTTCCATGACATTTTTTGCAGCACAAACTGTTTTCAAGAGCTTCACACAATATATTCGTATCAATGAGTTCAAAAACTTCATTCCCTCTATCAAGTAAATTATATATTATCTCTTAGTTTTTTATGAGAAGCACTGTTTTCATTTGGTGTAAGTTCGTTCGGCAAATCAGTAATAAGTGGATTCACATTTTCCAACAGTGATGATGATGAACTGCTTTGCTTTGCTAATGAATCATTATTTCTTTTCTTTTGCCAGTTCACACGCTTTTTAAATACTTTTGCTTTAGCTCTAGGCATTTTCACTGCGAAAAATGAAGCACTAAATACGAAATAACTCAACAACAACTACTTTCTTATATCACACTGTTTACAAAACAGTCCCGCCACAAAGTCAAAGAGTAACTTGAGGAAACCAGAGAGAAACATTTTCGGGCAACTAGTGTATAAATAGTCGCTGGTAACCGGGATATTTGAATTCATGTCACTTTAAAGGTACTGCCAAAAAGTTCATGGTCAGCCACGAGAGACGTGTATAACTAAAGCGCAATAACCGATCTCACAAATATATAAAAATAAAATAGTTATAATTGTAGTAGAGCTATGTATGATACGTCATTTTAAAGAGGAAACATGGCAGAATATAATACGCCAATAAAAAAAAATTCGATTTTTTAACCCAAAATCCGATTCCGTATCCCCTTAAGAGTTTAGTTTCAGTCAAGGCACAATTTAAACATAATTTAAAAGAATTTTTGGTGGTCAACTTCTTCTATTCCATCACTCAACAAGTGCAGTAGGCCATTTTAATGAAAATTTATTATACTTTAATTTTTGACAATACTCAGTTGTAAGAGACAAGTAACTACCTACTGTGCGAATGATGGATGTATGGAAAGCAGATGTAAGTTTAAGTCTGTAAATAGTGGAAGTTTAATTTTAAATCTTGTACATAATCTGACTGTTCTTAACTGAGGATCACTGAAATGAGAAATTTACTTTAATTTTTAATAATACTTGGTTGTAATAGCCAAGAAACTAGCAAATGTCTGAATGGTGGATTTAATGAAAGCACATGTAAGTATTAAATCTGCAAATATTAGAAGTTTAAATTTAATACATGTATATAATTTTACTGTTTATTGACTTTTCTAATTAGATTTTTGTAATGTGTTTATCTGACATGTTCCACGCCCAGGAGGATTCCTTCTTTTATGGGTCTATGGAATGAATAATTAATTTAATCTAACAGCCACCTAGCTGGACACACGAGAAAGTTTCATCAGTGGTATATGAAAGAAAAGTCTAAATGCAGCCGCACGTTTTTAAAATTTGTGTGAGTGATTATTTTTATGGTCTGTTCCCTTCTGATCTGCTGAGAATTATTATGAACTTGCATCACAATATTGTTGACAGTACAACATTGTTAACAAAGATCTTAAAAATCGTCTGTCAGTAAACTCACACAAGTGACGGTGTAGGCTGAAACAATGGGGCAACCTGAATTTGTTTGAATTACGGTTTGCTACAATGTAGCTCAGTACTGTTTTTGTGGGGATGTTTCACGTTTTTGTCACTAATTTTAGCTGAGCTGTGTCTTTTCAGTAGATTTGTCTACCATTTCACAAAAAAATATTCATGCACAAGTCAGCACCTGCACTGGATGGCAAATCTCCGGACCGCCTACTGTAATTAGAGTGGGGGTAAAAACCTGGAAAAACGGCTATCTTCTTCTCTCCCCACTTACTGTGGGGACAACTGGACACACCGATCAATTTACTTGGTGCAGTACCAATATATACAAGACGGTAAGAAACAGTCTAAAAAAGCTTGTAAGGTAAGAGGAGGTTTTTATGAGAAATAATTAAGAAAAAAAAATTCGATACCTTGCGCCGCTTCCGAGTCATTTAGCATTGAAGTTAGTCAGTAAAGTCGTCGCACACGAGAATTCAAGAACCTGCACGGGCGAAAATGCGGTAATGCACGTTTATCATTGGGTCAGTGAGTTACCACTTTTCCAAATGCACATTACCAGTTAAAATGTGCCTGTTTGGGAAGTGATGAATTTAATCTAGATAAGCAAAAACTACGTTTGCTCAGTGTGAAGAAATAAAACGAACAACATGTTTGCAACACTGTATGTGGCATGCTGCTTGAATTTTAGGCGCGACGACCTGTTTGGTTGACTTCAATGCTAAATAAGTTTGAAACGGCGTGATATATCGAATTTTTTTCTTCACAGTTATTACCAAGCAGAACCTTCCCTGGAACACCCTTACAAACTTTCCAGACTGTTCCTGACCACCATGTACCATGGATTAAGTAGGCAGTGGTCCAAACATTTCATTCATTGTTATGATGGAGATATATAGTCATAAAAGGCAGGCTAGTGCTTAAATTGGTGAAATAAAATTGTGTAAGACGTTATTTTCACATTTTACATGGAAGTAAAAAAAATGCTTTAAAGATCAGAACAAAAATAGCTGTCCTGCTGCGCGACCATAAACCGGCCCAGAGCAGGCTTACACTGTGGTTTTTAACAAAATGTGGTTATAATAAGTTTTATTAGAGCTTATAGCATGTAGTAAACCGTCATTATTATATTTGATATTCCTCCAGTCTTCAATAATTTCTCGAGTCTGCATATAAAAAAACTCCTGGTATGCAGACGAAAAAATGTGATCCAGGTTTAAAAAATCATTTTTATCGTGCTAACAGTGTGCAGGCTTACATTATCATATGACATCAACATTTAATGCAGTCTTCTAATCCTTAGATTGCGATCGCAACACGTGTGGATGGTCCACCAATTGCTTTAGAGCTACAAATCAATCGCTTATTTGTCAAATGACCTAAATCAGAGAAATAAAGTTTTGGGAAATGAAAATGAACTTAATAAACTAACTCTTCTCTTACTGAACCAAACTTTAGTTCATTGATTTATTTGCCCTTTTATGTAGGACGGTTTCATGGGAAGGTTTCGTACCGGAATAATGCAATGTAATTATATATATATATATATGTGTGTGTGTGTGTGTGTGTGTGTGTGTGTGTGTGTGTGTGTATACACACTGGAACTCCTTAAATGACATTAAGTAAACATTATGCCTTTTGCTTATTCTAGAAGAAGTGAAAGTAAAGCATTATTAATGGGTATCTAATACCATCCAGCACTTTTTTCTATAATATGTCTTTATTTAAATAAAAGCATAAGTCAAGAAAATTTTCAAAACTTTTGTATGTATATATATATTCATTGATTTATTTGCCCTTTTATGTAGGATGGTTTCATGGGAAGGTTTTGTACCGGAATAATGCAATGTAATTACTATATATATATATATATATATATATATATATATATATATATATATATATATATATATATATATATATATATATTGTAATTACATACCGGAATAATGCAATGTAATTACAATATAATAAAATAATACAATGTAATTACAATTTATATATATATATATATATATATATTGTAATTACATTGCATTATTCCGGTAAGAAACCTTCCCATGAAACCATCCTACATAAAAGGGCAAATAAATCAATGAATATATATATATACAAAAGTTTTGAAAATTTTCTTGACTTATGCTTTTATTTAAATAAAGACGTATTATAGAAAAAAAGTGCTGAATGGTATTAGATACCTATTAATAATGCTTTACTTTCACTTCTTCTAGAATAAGCAAAAGGCATAGTGTTGACTTAATGTCATTTAACGAGTTCCAGTGAGGTACAAATCATAACTTCTGAGAAGAATTGTTCTTGGATCAGTAGAGGAGAGATCTATGAAAGTCTTGAAGTCTCGTATCTATGTCATGTGTTTAGATGGATCCTTGATTTCGTCATGATTGATAGTTTTTCGTCATCATATTCCCTTTTAGTTAGCATTACTCATGAGCATTCATATGAAATGTGCGCCTTAACTAAGTAAGTACCAAATTTTTTTTCTTTGATCTGTATTTATTTCTGCATTGCCTGATTGACATAAAAATGAGGAAAAGCAATATAAAATAAAAATGCAATAACTTTGAATTAAATGATTTATTTTAATCGATCGCCAAATTTGGATCATGGCACATGCCACTCTCTTTTTACATTTTCTTTTATTTTTTGTGCTGCCTTGTGATGACTGGGTGTTGTGTGATGTCCTTAGGTTAGTTAGGTTTAAGTAGTTCTAAGTTCTAGGGGACTGATACCATAGATGTTAAGTCCCATAGTGCTCAGAGCCATTTGAACCATTTTTTGTGCCACACAACAAAACAATCAATATGGAGTCCCACATTGCACACAGACCACTGTTTCCTCACATTTTCCTTGCAAATTCCACATTTTCTCGGTTCCCCAGTGTTGTGCGTTCAATCACGTGGCTGTTTGTAGAAGTTCTGAGTGCAATTGGAACACGTAAAGAGATGATTTTTGGGTATGCGGTATGGTGGACGTTGTGCCCTTTTCAGATCAGAATCCGCAGATGATTGGATAAGATATGCCCCTGCCACCATCCTCCAGAATTGAAGCAGCGGAATATTTTCATTCGAGAGGCAGTAGTGGCGTGCACGTTGACCAACGCTATGTCTGATGCATTGGTGAGCAATGGGAAGTTCCATTTCTTACCTCGAATCTCACACGATATTTCTGCATATTCCAGTCCAGTTTGTCCACACCTCCCATATGATTGTTATATTATGAAATCATTTTTGGCTGTGGAACTTGCACTTCTTTGTTCTCAGCTTTCCTCCATCTCTTTACGTGGCTTACTGGATGCACTGTCTCGTGGTTTGACAAGAGCCTGATAAAGTTGTTATTCTTCCACATTACTGCCATTATCTCCATATACTTGTCAAATCTATGATCATACGCTCCTCTTCGTTTCTTATTATTGCTGTTCTGAGATTCTATTGGATAGCTATTCATTCAGTTCATACGGGCAGTTCCAGTTGCCCTTACTCTCATTTCTGAGAGCTCTTTCATCAGACGGAAGCTCATGAAAAAGTTATCAAAACATATTTTGTGATGTTCAGGAGTCTGCAGAAAAGAAATCGTATTCAGCACAACTGATCCCCCAAGTCCCAGAACCGAAACATCACTTGTATCCTTCAATTCTCCTTCATAGACTGACATACGGTAACAAAAACTGCTTTGAGAACAGCACATGGCCCACTTTTTTAATCCAAATCAGACTGGTTTCCTGCAAACGAACAGTTTTGGGTAATGGTATCCATAATATCGGACCATTTGCTCATCAGTGCTCAGGTAGTCGGAGAAACTTGAAATTTCATGAAATTATTATTCAGTATATCCAACAAAGGACAAATTTTAAAAAGTTTATCCCTTTCCTCAGGTGAGATTCTGTTCAGACATGTGTTATCATTGAAATGAAGGTGGCACTTTATTTTCAGATATCTGTTGCAACTCATACACTGTTGTACACATATTACATCAAAGTTCTCATCCACATTCCAGTATAGCTTTTACTGTGGAAGAGCATGCTATCCAGGGAAGAGTAACATACCTACAAACTTTTTTATACATCCATTGGATAACTCATAGCTGTGATTATTGTTGTGTGTGGCACATCGGACACTTTCACTGACAATCAACTTCAGTACCTGTTCATAAAAAAAACTTCAAAGTATTCAACAGCAGATTTTCCTTTTAGTGCTGTCACCAAATTGAATTTTCGCTGTTCAATTTCTGCTGTATCAGGATAGGTTTTAGAGTAAGTCGCAACTTCTGTTGTCCAATTACAAGTGACAATACCTTTCATTGTTGGCTTGTTTCCTCATTTTCCTCTTCTCTATTAGCATGAATTTCCAAGGAACCTGGCACATCATATGGAACAGTATTTTCAAATATGTTTCCGTCGATATCTTCACAGACAGACACCTCATCTACACGTAACATCAGTGTGTATCACGAGAAGAAATATATTCTGAAGTACAACCACATTTTTGGAAGAGAGTGCTGTGATCCAAGTTCATAAAAAGCCTATTACTAAAGGTTTGAGGGAAATAAAAATTGAACATTTGTCCTTGTTATGTGAGAGTGAAACAGCTTCCCAAGGGAAATGTAATGTGATTCCTGGAAATTCCCTGTGTCCAAATTGTTACTCAAATATATTTGTTGTGAATCCAGATCCAGAATCATGTAACCTGTTTGATGACATTTATATTCCTAATGAGGAAGCTGTTAGCATATTGGATTTTGCTTGTTCTAAGTTAAACGTGTCTCCTGCTTCGAAAATAATAAAATGAAGTAGCAGAAAAGGAAAACGAGCTATTGAAAATAAGCTACAACAAATTTGAGACAAAATTAGAAAAGACTTGGAATCATGCTTCAATAATACAGATACCAACACTATTTCTATAGAAGGAGAAATCTTCCTACCAGCCTCATCTGACACTGAATATTTGAGCTTAATAGAGAAATTAAAAATTAAACATTCAGTGACATCTAAAGAGGAAAAAGTTAAAATTTTTAAGTTTGCTCCTTGACTCATGGTCAAGAGCAAAAATAGCTCATGAATTCAACATTTCTCGTCATTTAGTTAAACTAACCAGAAAAGTAGTGAAAGAGCAAGGCATTCTTTCAGTTTTAGGAAAGAAGAAAGGAGTGGGTATAAGTGAAGAAACAATTAAAAAGACCCAGCAGTTTTTCGAAGATGATGAAAACAGTAGAATGTGCCCAGGTTGCAAAGACAGAAAAAGAGTTGTTATAAATGGAGTTATAAAGACCTGTTAAGTGGGTAGTTTGCGCACGCGCGCCTCCTCCACAGTGGGTAATATACGCCAGCGTGCCCGTTCGCGGTGGTGCTGCGCACTGTTATCACGTTTTCCTTCGCGTTTTCATTGTTGAATTTAAACTGATATTGGGTGGAAATGAATAAAATATATTTCAGAAGTTAACAAAACTGTATTTTCACAATATTACATATCGTTTTCAGTGTGAAACATTTTAAAACAAGGTGCTGCACACAAGGAAACATCGCATTCTGCGTACCAGTATGAAGTCTCTTTGCGAAGGCCTTTTCTCGTACACATCAAACACCTCCTTGTTGGTCTTTTCTTCGTTGTGGGTGGCAGAGGTCTGGAAAATGCCTGGCCATAAGGCATGTTGCTTTTGGTGTTCGAGGTGGGCGTCCTACTGATGTCCCTTGATGTGGTGAACATATGGTCAACTGTTCACCAAGACTAATCAGGAAGCTCATTCTACTTTGTTCGCCACCATGCTTCTTATACAGAATGTGTGCATTGTAGCATGCAATTTCCAACAAGTGGCGAAAAAGCTTCTGATAGTATTTTTTCTGCCTGCCTCTGGCCATCTGGTAGCTTTGTAACTGAGAATCGCACCTATCCACGCCCCCCCATATTCTTGTTGTAGTCAACGACAACTTGTGGCTTTTGAACGATTCCCTTTTTCGAGTTTACATTTACAAATGTATCGTCATGGAAGTTACTGACCATAACTACGTCTCTTTTGTCTTCCCATTTCATTACCATCTGCTTGCCTTTGTACCCTGCTATGTACTCCCCTGTCTTCAGTTTTTCCTTTTTTACGAAATCAGGGAACCCCTTCCTTTCTTGCCGCATTGTGCCGACAACATCAGTGTTATTGCTGGTTAGTTTGTCCACCAAATATGTACTGGTGTACCAGTTGTCAAGATAAATGCAGTGGCCTTTCCCGTGGAGATCGTGTGCAAGCTCCAAAACAATTCGAGAGGTTATTTTTTCGTCTGGATAGTGGCTACCATAATTAGTGTTCTTTCGAGTGTAAACAATAAAGTCCCATACATACCCAGAACTGCTTTCACAGAGTTCGTATAATTTGAAGCCAAATCTGCTTCGCTTTGATGGAATATATTGCTTCCCTCCAAGCCGTCCTTTCCAGAGCAACAACGATTCATCAACAGTGATGTTCCTTTCTGGCATGTACACTGATCTGAATTTACGGCGCAGATGCTCCATAATAGGGTGAATTTTGAATAGTTTTCTGCTGATAGTGCCTAGTGGATCATATGAGGTATTGTCAGCAAAGTGGAGGCATTTCAATAGAAGATGAAACCGCTTTTCACTCATCACTTTCCTGAAGAAAGGTGTGTCAACTGATTCCCTCTTTGAAAAGTATATTTTGTGGTCTGGTTTGTGAAGAATTCCTTGAAGTACAAGCATTCCAATAAGTGTTTTTACCTCGTCGCGTGTAGTATTCTGCCAACTGTGAACCGTGCAGCGTGCTGCTAAATTGGGATGAGAAGCTATAAACTGTTCTGCATGTAAGTTCGTCTGTTCAGCTATCATTGTGCAGAAAGCATCATCCACAAAACACATAAAACAACTCGTCATATCGTTTTGTTTTAGAGGCAAAACTGTACCACTATTACCATTGAACAAATATTGAATACGAACTGAATTAGCACTCACAAATTCACTAGGTACCGTCTGCTGCAGTAGTGTCTCGTTGTCAGATGTTTCTGAATCGAAGTCACTTTCACTAGCCTCAACATCTGTATCTTGAAAACTTTCAGAACTGTCACTGAAATTATCGTCACTTTCTAAAAGCAGCTTCTCAATCTCCGAATCTGATAAACGACTTCTTTTCGCCATTGCAAAAGATCACTCACTAACGCTGCCGTAAACACAGACGAAAAAGGCGCGCTTTTGCGGGTGCTTCACAGGACGCATTTTTTCGACACGCGCTCAGGTGGACAATGTTATAACTAGCCTACAACACGCTGTGTTGCGTGACAAGAGCTGCCACTTGGCCGATAACTCATCCATTCCCACTAGCTACTAGCCACAGAACGCAGTGGACGGATATATCCGTCGAACCCACTGTGCAATAGCAGAGCATGGACGGATATATCCGTCATGCCCATTTAAAAGGTTAATAGAGAAATTAAAAATTAAATGTTCAGTGACATCTAAAGAGGAAAAAGTTAAAATTTTAAGTTTGCTCCTTGACTCATGGTCAAGAGAAAAAAATAGCTCATCGTTTATTAAACTAACCTGAAAAGTAATGAAAGAGCAAGGCATTCTTCCAGTTTTAGGAAAGAAGAAAGGAGTGGGTATAAGTGAAGAAACAATTAAAAAGACCCAGCAGTTTTTTTGAAGATGATGAAAACAGTAGAATGTGCCCAGGTTGCAATGATAGAAAAAGAGTTGTTATAAATGGAGTTAAAGAAAGAAAGCAGAAACGATTAGTGCTGTCAAATTTAAATGAACTTTATGTAGCTTTCAAAAATTATCATCCTAAATCCAAAATTGGAAGGTCAAAATTTTGTGACCTCCACCCTAATGGTGTATTTTGACTGGATACTCAGGGACATACTCCGTGTATGTTTGTTTATATCATCAAAATGTCAAACTGATGGTTGCAGGTGCAAAACTCAGTGATCTTAACTACAAAGAGTTACTAGATTTAATGGCCTGTGACACAAACAGTTAAGACTGCATGATGAGATTGTGTAATGAATGCCCTGGTAAGGAAACCGTTATTGAATTGTTTCACGAATATGATGATGAAATGCCAGACAGTATAACCTTCAAACAGTGGGTCACAAATGACAGGGCAGAAATGATAACAGCGGTTATTCTCAGAAAGAGTACTTGGAATCTTTAATTGATAACTGACAAAAACTCAGAAGGCACCACTATGTTTGTGATGCCACTGTCAAAAATTACATAAATTTTTTAAATATTTTTTTAACTTCGCTTCAGGGTATTGGTATGTTGAAAGATCGATATTAGGTGTTACAGAGAGATGTAAAAGAAGACAGCAAATGAATGTGTAATGTTATGTTTGTATGCACAGCTCTTTGACATAAAAGAGTTACTTCATACCCAATTGTTAATTAACGATAAGGAAAATATTATTGCCATTCAATGAAAAAATTGTAATGACTGTAACCACCTCAGGGCAAATTTTCAGGGTTAATATGTTAAACAAATGTACAGAATAAGATGATGTGAAGTACAAAGGGTTTTACGTGACCAGTTGTGGAGGTGACCTTGGCGAGAGGAGCGCCAAGGGAAAAGACAATGGAAAGAAAGTAAGTTGCGTGGGAGCCCTCACAGCATGTGTATCGGGCTGTGATAGGTCCGCTAAAGTGGGGCTTATATGGTGGTAAAGTTGTGAAAAAATTGCAACCAAATATTCGGATGGCAGCGGCTTTTATGCCCCAAAGTCGTCTCCAGTATGTATCAATTCGGAAAGCAAGATTATCCGAATAATTTTATGTTGGAATTCGGCCGACGCTCCGACGAGTAAAGATGGAAGCTGCTTATGACGTGGCTATCAGTAAGGAAGTCCATCACTGGGGACGTGAAGAACCGACCAAAATTGTTATACCATCAGTACTATGAGCCCTCCAGCACGCAACTCAAGGCAAGCACTAATTTTATAGAGTTGTTTGTTTGATCTCAGATCATGTAAGGGGTTACAGTCTACTTACTTTGAAACGAAAAAATAGATGATGTGCAAACTTATTCTCCGAAAATGTCTGCCCCAAGCCACCACCAGTCCTGTTTCCTGGTCATGTTTGTTGTGTAATGTCAGTTTGAAAGTTAAATTGCTTGTTTGTTTAATAATTGAGTAAAAGGTACGGTAAGTAAATTCATTATTATTACGAACTGCTTCATAATAGAGAGAGGGAGACTTTCAATCTAAGAAATTGCTTTGGTTTATAACACCATCTTTAAATGTGGTCGCTTTGTTCAAAGAAATAAACTACAGTCAATTGAATAACATTAATTTTGCTACAAATTTAATTTGATTTGCTAATTCATTATTTACATGACAAGTTTTGCAAAAGTAAAGATGCCTGCCACTTGGCTAGTCCGAGGTTGCTTCCACGTTGTTTCGAAGTAAATTCACGAAATAATAAATATATATATAAATTAGAGCCATTGAAAGGCACTGTCACCACTAAAAGTAAGTAAAGGAAAAACGTTTAACGATTTCAAAATAGCTCCTTCGGAGCTGGCGACCGAAAATAAAATTTTAGGAATAGTTTTTCTTATAGTGGGCCTAACTAAGCTAAGGTTTCGAGTCTGCTGTGGTGTGCTACTGCGGTTTTGATGGATCTGATAGCAGGTAGTCAGACATTGTACAATCCTGTGTGCCCACCGAATTTGCGCATCAAGCCCCTTCATCCACATTGTGCTTTGGGTAGAAGCCCACGTTAAATGATCGCCTTGCAGTGTAGCCCACGTTAAATGATCGCCTTGCAGTGTAAAGTCCATTAGGTTACAGCGGTCATAGGTTTTGTTGAACATAGAAAGTTTATTAACAATATTTGCAGTAGCATTTTTCAGTGTAAAGTTTACGTTAGCGGGGGTGAGTGAATGGCTGTATTGTGGCTTGAGAAAAGCAGCGGAACGCGCCGCGGAGACACCGTTAAGATGTTTTGTGCCAATGTCCGCTAGGCGTCAGATGAGGGGCGGCAGCTACCCTCTTCCAAAGAGCGTTCGCTTTCGTCCAGACAGCTGGCGCAGGACCTTCACTCAGCAGCAAACAACTAACGTTATTATGTGCACTTATAATGTATTTATTTATACAAAATCATTAGCAGGAAAGACGTACGTCGTTAACAGTTTGTATTTTCAACTACGTTTCGTAAAGACAGTACGACTCCGCGCGATGTCGTACGAGAATTATGTAATACTACGAATCGGTCACACGTTTCTAAAATCCAAAGTAAGTGTTTGAAGGACGAAAAAGTTCAACTTCATGAAACTGAATGCATAGTTCTAGCTGAATTTGCAGAAAATTTTACATTTGTGATTCAGGATGCAATATAAGGGTGCCACTGGATCAATGACCAGCAACAGTACATGAGAAAGATGAAGTTTGCAGTTCTTCAATTTGCATTCTAAGCGACTACTTGGAGTACAACACTTTGGCTGTACATGTGTTCCAAAAGTATGTAATAAATTATATAAAAGAAAATTTTCTCAAGGTTGAGAAGCTGATATACTTTTCAGATGGAAGTGGTAGTCAGTATAAGAAAAAAAGGATTTTTCAAATGTGTGCAATCACAAAGCAGACTTTGCGTTGGAGGGTGAATGGCACTTTTTTACATCTTGCCATGGTAAAAATGCATGTGATGGAGTAGCAGGTGCAACAAAACGTGAAGTAAGTAAAGCCAGCCTAAAGATCAACCACAGACCAAATTCTCACAGTATAGGACATGTATGTTTTTTGCAAGGATAATATTAAAGGAATTACCTGTTTTCTGATCAAGAAAGAAGTAGTAGTTCTGCATATGAAAACAACACTTCAAACCAGATTTGAAAACTGTATAGCAATAAAAGGAACAAGGCATTTCCACAAATTCCTTGGCATTACAGATAACTTAGTTCGATGCTATGTAACATCAGAAACGAAATTTATGAGGATCATTGTGTCAGTAAAATTACATCTCTGTCTTTAATGTTGAAGGACACAGTGGCATGTGTGTATGCTGCACAGTGGTGGCTTGCGAAGGTTGAAAGAATAAGTTTGGAAAATGATGTTTTTGCGCATTTTTACCACCCTGCGGGCCTGAGAACATCATTCAAGAAATCTACTAGTGACAAAGTTCGGATACCAATAAATAATGTTTTAAGGAAACTGTACTTGAACCTACCACAGCAAGTGGGAGGTCTTATTCTATATCATAGAAGCTGTCTGAAGAAATAAGTGTTCTTAACATTCACCACCAGGTTTAGGAACAGTCGCATCACGATGGATTTAATTGAAAATATGTATTTTAAGGTTGTCAAAATAATATAAATGTTAATTTCAGTGATGTTTCCACTTTTTGTATATAATTCAGTACCTTATTCAGTAATAATTGATTATATCCCGCCAATATCACACATGAATAGGCAA
The DNA here is from genome assembly GCF_023864275.1 of Schistocerca cancellata. Classification (NCBI taxonomy): domain Eukaryota; kingdom Metazoa; phylum Arthropoda; class Insecta; order Orthoptera; family Acrididae; genus Schistocerca; species Schistocerca cancellata. The sequence continues at coordinate 197,159,242 of NC_064630.1, forward strand.
CAGGCATAAGATCAGTTGTAGAGTAATGTGAATCATCTCCTCATTTTCAAAAATTCATATCTTGGTTCACAGTCAGATATCAATGCTGAAATTTCTGCTATCATATAGGTGTACAAACTGTGCAAAAATCATACTTTTATATTAAGTCCCACCTGAGACAACTAACCCCAAATTTTACAAAAAATATTTTCAAATTTCAAAAATTCATGAAAACATTTGTAAGTGTTCTTGCTCTATATGAGGCTAGTAGTGTATGATATCTAACTATAGGAAAAAAATGGACTTTCATAAATAACTCCTTGTTTGTCATTTTTGGGCCTAAAAAGTGGATTTTTGAAAATTTGGATACCAAACTTTGGAGGTCATTTTGACTGGTTATTTTTGAATTTAGGGTATTTTGTGTAATAGACAATGTTATAGAGGACACTTTTCTAAAAACAATCATGACAATTGCAATGTTGTAACTTAACCCAGTGCAGAGATGGTCATATTTTTGCTAACGTTTCTAAACTGAAACATCGTCGCATGCTTACAAACGAAAATGGCCGCCATTCAATAAAGATGAAAGTTAATTTTTTTTAAAAAACTGTTTTGAACTCTCAATTATAGGGTAATAACATATTTAAAAAATTAAAATATTTAAAAATGGTCAAGCAACCAACTTAATTTTTATCAGACCACTTCATTTGGGTTTACCCTGCTTCACACCGCTTCATTGTGCCTGAGGAGCAAATAAAAGCAAAATTAAGTTTTACATGCAAACAGCCATGAGCCCCAAATTGGGATCGAAGGTCAGGCAGGTGTCATACAGAAAGGAAATAGGTCTTTGAAATAAATGAGCGATAAACTCTTCTCAAACCATTACAGAACATGCCTCTACACAGATATTGGAAGTTATTTACATAATAACATCACTTACGCTGCTTTGAAAATGTGTTACTCTTGTAACGCTGAAAAACGTAGCTTCTTCACAGAAATAAGTGTACAACTCACTCCTTTAACAACAACTAACGAAACTTCAATGCATGCGCTCGACAAAGGTCTGGACAACAATGGGAAATGGTAGCATGCACTACCAGCATTATTAGAATTGCAGAATTTCCGTTACAGAAACAAATCCCCAAATGGGGATCATGGCACTTTGTGGGTTAATACAAAAGCGTCATTTATTAAAAGCACATGTATTGTGAAGCAGTAACTATGCCTTTAGTGACACGTGTACTCAAACTGCATGAAACTAGAAATCGTGAAATCTTGTTTTTTAGGATCGTGGAACTGCACTGGATTTAGATTCTTCTCAAAAGGACGTTTGCTTGTACAGTTTTGGCCATCCTGTTTTGAAATTTGGTATATCCTCTGGTGTTACCATGTGAACATTAAATTTACCAGGAATTCTAGAAGAGCAGATGTTTTCACAAATTTTTAACAGATCGTAGTATCTGTCTCTCTTTTTTTGAGTGCTCGTTTCACTAGACCAAAATCGTGGTGACACAAAAGGTGTGAACTACGGCGGATTGGAAAGCGATAACAAGTTATGTCAAATTTCACATTGTCTGGTGGCCTAGTAACAATCTTATCACGTAGAGGTTATTGTTTTGCAAGTTCTCTGATGTTTCATTTCTGCCTTTCATTCCTTGGCCTCCATTGTACAAAATTGAATGGGCATTTCCAGTTATGAGATTATGTACTGCAAACGGGTAAACAAAAGGCTGCCTGTACTAATACGTCCCTTGCATTGGAATGCATGGGAGGGATAAGTTCTGTATGTAGTCAGAATTGAGAGCCATAATGCTGTCATTATTTTTACATAGCTGTTCACTCTCTCATATACACTGTAAAACTTGTTAGTTTTTCTTTCGTGTAATGCTTATTTAGCACATGCTACGAGTATTGCAGTGTCATTTAACGTATAAATCGACTTCTCAAGCTGCAGACAAACACTTGGGTACCAACTCGTCGTTCACCAAAATCTAACTGAAAGCAATCTTTGAACATCTTGTAATAGTATGAGTAGTTCATCTGTGAACCTGGAAACTTTTCCTTGAAAAGACAATACATATTTGTAATGCGCAGAGCTGAATGAAGATATTTAATTTCCCTTGAAGCATAGTGACTGGTGTTTGAGAGGGAAAGGAACGTATGCGCTCTTTAATTTGTTCCATAACTTCTGTTTGGACTGTCCTGTTTTCTTGTTGGCCTCGTCTGTCCGTAGGCGATTTTCCCACCAATAATAAAGTCTGTCGTCTCCTCGCTCTGTTTTAAGTCACAGCGTACAACTGAAAAAAACTATTTTTTCACTCTTCCAGCCTGTGGTCTCCAGTCATTACATGGTACTTGAATTTTTTTTAGGTTCCTTCATTACCAAACGATGTGTTTGCAATCATAGAAACTGTTTCCAGCAACTGCTCATTTTCACCAAAAACTGACTCTTTCAGAAATAAGCGATTCAATTAACATTCCACAGAAGTGTTATCTGTTGTTGTTGTGGTCTCCACTCCGAATGCTGGTTTGATGCAGCTCTCCACACTTGTCTGCCCTGTTCAAGCCTCTTCGAACAACTATTGCAGCTACAGTCGTTTGAACTTGCTTACTGTGTTCAAGTGATGGCCCCCTCACTCTACTATTTTCCCTCTCCCCACACTTTCCTCCGCTGCCGAATTAACAACTGCTTGATGCTTCATGTTGTGTCATATCAAATGATCCCTTCTTTTAGTCAGTTTGTGCCTTAAATTTCATTTTTCCCCAATTCGATGTAGAACCTCAGTCGACTGAAACGAAATTTTTAAGGAATGTTAGAGGATCTGCAAAACAACATTCTAAGAGAACTACACAATATGTACTGTTAAATGAAAAAAAAAAACAGAGAAAGGATGCAAAAAAAGATATAGGGCGATACAGGAACAGACTGTAAGACTATTCCATAATGTGAAGAGGAAGACGACCTCGTCATTAGTTATCCTATCTACTCATATAATCTCCAGCATTTTTTTTTTTGCAGCGCGTCATTTCACGTGTTTCTATTGTTTTTGTGTCCGAGTTGTTTCCTTCCGAAAGAAGCTGCGCTTCAAATACCTGAAAAAAAGTTCCTAACACTTAAACCCGTATTCGACAGGTGGGGTTGATAGAGGAGATAGAGAAGATACAACGGAGAGCAGCGCGCTTCGTTACAGGATCATTTAGTAATCGCGAAAGCGTTACGGAGATGATACACTCCAGTGGAAGACTTTGCAAGAGAGACGCTCAGTAGCTCTGTACGGGCTTTTGTTAAAGTTTCGAGAACGTACCTTCACCGAGGAGTCAAGCAGTATATTACTCCCTCCTACGTATATCTCGCGAAGAGACCATGAGGATAAAATCAGCGAGATTAGAGACCACACGGAGGCATACCGACAGTCTTTCTTTCCGCGAACAATACGAGACTGGAATAGAAGGGAGAACCGATTGAGGTACTCAAGGTACCCTCCACCACAGACCGTCAGGTGGCTTGCGGAGTATGGATGTAGATGTAGATGTTAACTGAGTACTGTTTTCAGAAATTATTTTGTTGTACTTTCCGATCTATAGCCTCTCTAGTTCGGCCATCATCAGTTATTTCGATTCCAAATAGCAAAACTCGTCTATTACTTGTAGTGCCTCATTTGCTCAGCGTCGTTTGATTCAGTTACTTTTTTTGGTGTTCGTCTTATAACTTCCATTCCGGTTAACTGCTTCTCCAAGTCGTTTGCTTCTTTCGACAGAATTAGAATGTTGTCAGCATATCTCAAAGTTTTCATTTGTTCTCCCGGAACTTTAACTCAATTTCCAAATTCTTTCTTGATTTCCTTTACTGTTTGCTCAATGTACAGACTGAATGTCATTGGGGACAGACTAAAACCAAGTCACGTCCTTCAACTTCTTTAAATGTAGTCTGTACAAGTAGTAGATAAACTTTCGCTCTCTGTAGTTTATCCCTGCTGCCTTCAGATTTTCAGAGAATGTAGTCCTGTCAACATGGTCAAAAGCTTCCTCTAAATCCACAAATGCTATAAACATGTTTGCTTTTTTGTTTTCTAAGGTAAGTCGTAATGTCAGTTTGCCTTGCTATATCCGAGCGTATGTCACGGGGTACGTGAAATACTCGTTGCTGTTCGCTAGGTAATATAATGAGCGACCATAGATGCACGAATGGCCACCTGCCACGAGATGTTTAGTATTCACCAAGTTTAATATATCCATCAGTCGGAAAATATAAGTTCACTATATGCTGTATGTGTTGCACAGTATGTGACTAGTAACGGTTAATTTATTTATCTACTTGACCGACGTAGACAATCGTGGACTAAAACGTGCATGAGGCTCATCCACGTTCAGCTCTTCTCAGCCGTACTGGAACTCTCACGCCGGAATGACCCTGCGAATAGACTGTGCTTCTCTAATATCCTTCTCCTCTCAGATGGTGCAAAACGGTATGTTTTATATCCCGTCTCCTGCCAATGCCCTACCAATCAAGTCAAAAAGAAGATTATGGAAAAAATGTTCTGTCGGTATTTTTTTCTCTCTTTCTTCTATTGTAATTGCATCTTTTTAGCTGACTCGTAGGATTTATTTACAAGCATAACATATGTTATACGACAAATGATGTGACACAGATGTAATCAATGCTGTAATATGATAGCAACAAAAAACGCCTCGGAGGTATGCAACAAACGTAATATTTCCTAAGAGATGACATATAAAAGAAGCCATATCATTTTGGGACGGTGGCGTTGACTCAGCTGCATTCGAAGAGAGGTAACGGGTACATCGAGAACATTATAACTTTCATGGAAGGTGCAGTAGGTTTAAATGGGTTACGTTTTGTTTTTTCTTCCGTCGCTCATACTAATTTACAAATCGAATAATTGATCCAAGAAATATATTAGTTTACTTTTAAATGTGTAATACTTTGTGTGTTCCGGGAAACTGTTTAAACCCTCAGTTGCAGCACATAATAGTACCAGTTATTGCCACTGTGATGTCAAAGAAGTCCCTTAAAACCGCGTGTTTTACTCTTAGAAGTATACAGTCAATCAAAACACTGCAGACGAGTCTACACTTTACTATAGTGCGAATTATACAGCCTCCTTTTCAGGATCTTCAAGGTTAAAAAGGAAACAACCTGTCTAAAATAGCTGAAAATGGTAAGTTCAGGAATAGTGAGCTCTTTAATCTAGGTACCGTAGCCTTATTTTGCATTTTTTTTTATTTGTAGAAAACATGATCTACAAGTCCATATGGGTGATAGTTTAGTGCAGCCAATGAGAATCGCTAAGTCTCATGACTAGTTTCGGCGGAAAATATGATTTGACGTCTTTTGTTGTCGACATTGATAGCACGAGATTGACGATTGTTGATCACGCTCTTATAGATTATAACGTTGGTTACTGGTTTTCGCATGAATTTGTTGTATGTTTCTCGGAGTATGATAGGATTTCTTGGGATGATGTTTCGTGTTCCAGTGTTATAATTTGGCTGAGAGTTCGGAATGACAGCGAATGTGACTGAAGGAAAACCGGCTGTGGTTGTGGACTGATTAGTAGTGTAGCCCACTGATCATTTAAAAAACTTCGTGAGTTATTTTCGAAATTTCTTGATTTCCGAGGTCGTTGTTACGCAGAAACCTAGGATTACAGTTTAAATTTTATGGAATATCGGTATTCTGTTTTATATGACAACATTCTGCACAATGTGTTCCATTATGCCGGCACGTAATTTTATACGCTTCACATCATGGCGACTTTTATTTAACATTACTCTCTCATTGGCTCCGCCGTCTTCTCATCATTCACCGCAGAAATAATGACCAACTGCAGCACACAACGCAAAGCTACTGACACCGTAAGTGCACTTGTACCTGTTACCTCTTAGCAGTGGCAGTTATTGGTGCACATGATTATGTAATAAATAAAATAATTAAGCTGCATCCTTATAATTTTGAACAATGAATAAAGTCAAAGAATTTTTTGCTGATAATTTAGGTTTTTGAAAACGGCTTCGTTGTCATGCCTGTCTACGTTGATAAATTTCCATATTCTCTCAATACGTTTATGGTTGATAGAACGACGACATATTGGTTTATCAGCTATTATCGCTACGTAGTCTGTGCCTTTAACTTCTTGACGAATACAGAATGTAATGCAGTTCTAACGTATACTAAAGCAGTCATATCGTTTTAGACGTATATTTAAAAGCGATTACAAATGATTCTTCAATTCTTAATCTAACTCGAAACTGAAATGTAACAACCCGCAAATAAATAAATAAAAATAAAAATAGAAAAAAATAAAAATCTATAGGGTGGTCCATTGATAGTGACCGGGCCAAATATCTCACGAAATAAGCATCAAACGAAAAAACTGCAAACAACGAAACTCGTCTAACTTGAAGGGGGAAACTAGATGGCGCTATGGTTGGCCCGCTAGATGGCGCTACCATAGGTCAACTTGGTTTTTTAAAATAGGAATCCCTATTTATTATTACATACTCGTGTAGTACGTGAACAAATATGAATGCTTTAGTTGGACCACTTTTTTCGCTTTGTGATAGATGGTGCTGTAATAGTCACAAACGTATAAGTACGTGATATCACGTAACATTCCGCCAGTGTGGATGCCATTTGCTTCGTGATACATTACCCGTTTTAAAATGGACCGTTTACCAAATGCGGAAAAGGTCGATATCGTGTTGATATGTGGCTATTGTGATCAAAATGCCCAACGGGCGTGTGCTATGTATGCTGCTCGGTATCCTGGACGACATCAGCCAAGTGTCCGGACCGTTCGCCGGATAGTTACGTTATTTAAGGAAACAGGAAGTGTTCAGCCACATGTGAAACGTCAACCACGACCTGCAACAAATGATGATGTCCAAGTAGGTGTTTTAGCTGCTGCCGCGGCTAATCCGCACATCAGTAGCAGACAAATTGCGCGAGAATCGGTAATCTTTAAAAACGTCGGTGTTGAGAATGCTACATCAACATCGATTGCACCTGTACCATATTTCTATGCACGTGTAATTATTGCAACCAAATTCCGGTTTCAGACTTCAACACCTGGTACATCTACATCTACACAGATACTCCGCAAGACATCGAAAGGTGCGTGGCGGAGGGTACCCTGTACCACTACTTGTCATTTCCTCTCCCGTTCCACTCGCAAATAGAGCGAAGAAAAAACGACTGCCTGTACGCCTCCGTATGAGCCCTAATTTCTCGTATCTTCGTGGTCCTTGTGCGCGATGTATGTTGGCGACAGCAGAATCGTTCGGCAGTCAGCTACTAATGTCGGTTCCCAAATAACATATGTTTTGAGTGGGGCCCACCTTTAGCAAATCACAATTTTGTTTTTTGTCCCAGACATGTTTCACTGCAGTTTTCTCAATAGTGTTTCCAGAAAAGAACGCCGCCTTCTCTCCAGGGATTCCCATTTGAGTTCGCGAAGCATCTCTGCAGCACTTACGTTTTGTTCGAACCTACAGGTAACAAATCTAACAGCCCCCCTGTGAATTAGTCGATGTCTTCCTTCAATCCGACTTGGTCCGCATCCCAAATACTCGAGCAGTATAGGTCGCCCCAACTTCCTGTATGTGGTCTCCTTTACAGGTGAACCACTCTTTCCTAAAATTCTCCCAATAAATTGACGTCGTCCACTTGCCTTCCCTACCACAGTTAAAAAAAAAGTGTGAAATCTTATGGGACTTAACTGCTATGGTCATCAGTCCCTAAGCTTACACACTATTTAACCTAAATTGTCCTAAGGACAAACGCACACATCCATGCCCAAGGGAGGACTCGAACCTCCTCCGGGACCAGCCCCACAGTCCATGACTGCAGCGCCCTAGACCACTCGGCTAATATCACGTTGCACAGTTTCCACATGCTCGTTCCACCTCATATTGCTTTGCATTGTTATGCCCAGATATCTAAATGACTCGACTGTGTCAAGCTGGACACTAGTAATACTGTATACGAACGTTACAGGTTTGTTCTTCCTACTCATCCACATTAACTTAAATTTTTCCACGTTTAGGGCTAGCTGCCATTCATCACACCAACTGGAAATTTTGCCTATGTCGTTTTTTTATCTTCTTACAGTCACTCAACTTCGACACCTTACCTTACAGCCGGCCGGTGTGGCCGTGCGGTTCTTGGCGCTTCAGTCTGGAACCGCGTGACCGCTACGGTCGCAGGTTCGAATCCTGCCTCGGGCATGGATGTGTTTGATGTCCTTAGGTTAGTTAGGTTTAAGTAGCTCTAAGTTCTAGGGGACTGATGACCACAATTGTTAAGTCCTATAGTGCTCAGAGCCATTTGTACCATTTGAACCTTACCGTACACCACGGCATCATCAGCAAACAATTGCTTCAAACCTTGTACTGACCATCGGCGGGAAAGATAAGCGCAGCACTAAAATGGACTTTACCAGTTCCTTTGACAGTGGATGCTTTGCACGTAGGACACTCCATACCTGGGGTTGAGTAGGCACTCGGCTCGTCATATACCACCTTCTCAAGGGTTCTCATTGAGACCTGGATTTGGGGCAAACCGCCAGAGACAATGCCCATGTACAACAAAGTGTTTATGTCAGGTATTGTCGTCGACTATTGTAGATGTACCAGTAAGATACACGGGTCGCAGTGCAGAATACAGCTTTCCCATTCAGTAGTGGGCAATAACAGTCAGTAAGCATTTATATCACACCCTTACTATGAGGTGCCAATGCCCCACAGGTGTAGTCGAGTGAAGTGGCTAATTGGTTAAGACAATGAATTCGCTTTTGGAAGGTGGTTTAAATCCTTGTTCGACCATCAAGATTTACGCTTTCCGTGGTTTCCTCAAGTCGCTGGAGGTACATCAAGTGAAAGTTTCTTTGAAAGCAATGTGGCTGGTTTCCTTCGCAAATAGAAACTTCTGCTTGATCTCTAATGAACTCAACATCTACAAAATGTTAAATCCCGTTTTTCTTCTTTTTTTGGTCTATCATACGATGTGTTAAAGGATTAATATAGATCCGCTGATGTCGCGTAGTGCAACGAAGTGAGCATTTCGTTGGTAGTTGGCAACACTGGCGTTACCACTCACAGAATTTGGCACAAGCTCAGCCATATAGGTAGAGTCTAGCCAACGATTAGTTCTTCCGACAGAACTCAAGCTTTTTGAGTGAGAATCAGCCCCTGCTGCTGAGTATGTGTATTACGATCCTCTTGTTTTTGGACGAAACAGGCTTGATGTTCCTGGGGCTCTCACTCATTGCATCGAATTGTTTTTTTAGGTCAAAGCCACGCGATCGATTTTCTTTTTCTTTTCAGGGTTGTTTGAATTGGCGCTTCTGTTTAATGGGACTGATCACACGCAATATTTCACCACGCTCTAGGACTGCAGAGAAGCGTGTCCACACATGCGAACTAACATGAGTTTTCACGCCATGTTTCAGTTGCCACATTGTTACATATGCGGGAAACATGTTGCCTTGTCACCATCGTTGTCACTGCCTTGTCATTAAAATGTGTGGATTGAAGCGAGTGGACAAGGAGTTAATCACACTAGAACTAGGCTACCTATGTTCCATGATCAAACTGTCTTCGTTGAAGGAGACATCAACAATCCAACAGATTAGTGGAATTGTTTCGGTTTTCTAAATTATGAGCGACATCTTACAAAATAATACTGAATGCCTTTTTGAACACTACCTAGAACAGATATAAACAGAAATATATTAGATCTAATGACAACAAATAGATCTGACCTCTTAGATGATGTTCACACTGAAACTGGTTTCAGTGACCATAGGGCGGTTCTAGCAACGACAATTACCAGTGTGCATAAGGAGGCTAACAAGTGGAATGATTTGCATGTTCAGTAAACGGGATGAACCTGAGATGTGTAACTCTTGAGTTTTAACATTTAGTAGAACTGTGGCTCAAGTTTAGAACAGTTGACGAAGCACTTGATAAATACCTAGTAGAGCAGTTCGTGGTAGGAGAGACCATCTCTGCAAAAAAAAACTTCTAAAAAAAAAGACTGCTGAACAATAAGTGTAAAACATTCGTTATGACTAAGGATATGGAAATCCGTTTGGCTGTCAAAAGGACATCGCATGAAGTTTTCAATGGCTACCACAGCGGAATCTTATCAAAAGACCTGGACAAAACCAATAGAAATGAAGATAAAGGACTGTCAGTAGCACCAAAGTTACTGTCCCACCATGAATGGCGCTGGAACTGAAACTATTTAAAGCAAAGCAAATCCAGAAATGCCGAACTGCGTTTTCAAATATTCTTTTACATAATAGTTAGTTTCGTGGAAGGGTTGGAGCAAACTGTGCAGACTATCTTACAAACCAATACTCAAAACTATTGAATAATTATTTTTATTAACCGCCAAACATATTATCGCTACCACTTAATAGGCACTTATTATCTTCGGCATACCTTACTTGTTAGATGAAATAGGTTGTATGCAGTTTGTTGACAGACTGTGTTCCTCTCCATAAGAATATTTTATGTATTTACGGTTTCAGTAGTTTTTGACATCAAGAAACGAGAAAAAACATCGCGAAATGAACGTACGACGCAATGGAAGCCCTTAGAAACAAGAGCATTTGGCATTTTCAATTGCAAGGAAAATACAGAAGCCGGCCGGTGTGACAGAGCGGTTCTAGGCGCTTCAGGCTGGAAACGCGCGACCACTACGGTCGTAGGTTCGAATCCTGCCTCGGGCATGGATGTGTGTGATGTTCTTAGGTTAGTTAGGTTTAAGTAGTTCTAAGTTCTAGGGGACTGATGACCTCAGATGTTAAGTCCCATAGTGCTCAGAGCCATTTGAAACATTTGGAGAATACAGAGAAGGGCGAAATGTTTTTTAGTAGTTACAACATATTATCCTAGGTACAATATCCATCTCTTATTCCGAGGCGATAAGTCTGTCTCTGTAGTGGGACAGGACGTGAGTTGGATTTGTGCCCTAAACGAAACTTTAGGAGTTGCTATGCATAGATTTGGCAGGAACTTATTGTAATAGGATGACCGAAGTGGGTGACATGGTCGGGGTTGTAGGGCATGGCTGGGTAGAAGAAGGTGGCTGTTTTTAGCAATCTTCCTCTTTATTGTTGGTTCTTCCAATACATTTTCCGGTAGCTCAGCCCCACCGCTCATGCCGTGGTGGAGACATGCTGATGCATGCAGCCCGTGGAATGTGACGCCGTGCTCGGTCAGTGGCTGCGCAGGCGGTAGGAGGTTAGCAGCACGAGGCCCAGCCTAGCGCGCCTCCTGCAGACGTGTGGCTCATGACGACGCCGAGAGTCGCCGGCGCAGTCCTCGGCGCCGGTCCTCGGGACAGTGTCACTAATGACGTTGTTGAAACAGCGACCGTACGCCCAATCGGTCGAACCGAATGCCAACGCCCACCTCTGACGCCTTTAATTAGTGCAGACCTCTGCTGAAGCCGCCAGTTACACAACGTCGTGTTTATTAGAAGGTTCTCAATGAGTTGGCTAACGCAACCGCGCCACACGCAGCCTGTGCCTGCGTAATTCTGCCAATGCTGCATTCTGGCTGTTGATGGCTGCCGCGCACGTACACACATACTGACACTCGTTGCAAAACTGTGTCACCTGCATAACTCGCCGGCCAGCCTTCGTCCGCCGTCTGCCGTGAGGCTGGCGCATTGCCCACTGAAACACACTGAATCACAATTTTGCACCATATTTCCTAAAAATAACCCCTTGGCCTCTACAATTCTTCCCTCGTACGAAAAGAATTCATCTCTGAATTCAACCAAAAACTCAAAACAACTACAGTTCACTTCACAAACTCCACAAAATGCGATTAATTCACTATTTACACTGTGTTCATTCACTTCTATCCTCACTCTAATCTTTGTTCATAAACAGTTCTCAGTGTTCTGCTGCAGTGCCTCACAACTGTTCAGTGATTTTGTCTGGACCCTTGGTTAAAGGTTGGAAGGGGCAGGATTTGGGCTACCTTCCTCTTGAGCCGATAGTACACTAATCCTACAACAAATATAAAAATACAGGTGGTGATGGTTGATGATCCCATAACTAGTAAGCATTGCTTATGCTCATTACGGTACTCATGCACTCTTTGAAAAAGATGTTCCATAGTTACGAGGTGCGTTCAAGTTCTAAGGCCTCCGATTTTTTTTCTCTGGACTGGAAAGAGATAGAAACATGCGCATTGTTTTAAAATGAGGCCGCGTTCATTGTCAATACGTCCCAGAGATGGCAGCACCATACGGCAGATGGAATTTTACCGCCAGCGGCGAGAATGAGAACTGTTTTAAATACTTAAAATGGCGAAGTTTTCCTTACTTGAACAGCGTGCAATCATTCGTTTTCTGAATTTGCGTGGTGTGAAACCAATTGAAATTCATCGACAGTTGAAGAAGACATGTGGTGATGGAGTTATGGATGTGTTGAAAGTGCGTTCGTGGGTGCGACAGTTTAATGAAGGCAGAACATCGTGTGACAACCAACTGAAACAACCTCGGGCTCGCACAAGCCGGTCTGACGACATGACCGAGAAAGTGGAGAGAATTGTTTTGGGGGATAGCCGAATGACTGTTGAACAGATCGCCTCCAGAGTTGGCATTTCTGTGGGTCCTGTGCACACAATCCTGCATGACGACCTGAAAATGCGAAAAGTGGCATCCAGGTGGGTGCCACCAATGCTGACGGACGACCACATGGCTGCCCGTGTGGCATGTTGCCAAGCAATGTTGATGCGCAACGACAGCATGAATGGGACTTCCTTTTCGTCAGTTGTGACAATGGATGAGACGTGGATGCCATTTTCCAATCCAGAAACAAAGCGCCAGTCAGCTCAATGGAAGCACACAGATTCACCGCCACCAAAAAAATTTCGAGTAACCGCCAGTGCTGAAAAAATGATGGTGTCCATGTTCTGGGACAGCGAGGGCGTAATCCTTACCCATTGCGTTCCAAAGGGCACTACGGTAACAGGTGCATCCTACGAAAATGTTTTGAAGAACAAATTCCTTCCTGCACTGCAACGGAACCGTCTGGGAAGGGCTGCGCGTGTGCTGTTTCACCAAGACAACACACCCGCACATCGAACTAACGTTACGCAACCGTTTCTTTGTGATAACAACTTTGAAGTGATTCCTCATGCTCCCTACTCACCTGACCTGGCTCCTAGTGACTTTCGCTTTTTCCAACAATGAAAGACACTCTCCGTGGCTGCACATTCACCAGCCGTGCTGCTATTGCCTCAGCGATTTTCCAGTGGTCAAAACAGACTCCTAAAGAAGCCTTCGCCGCTGCCATGGAATCATGGCGTCAGCGTTGTGTAAGATGTGTACGTCTGCAGGGCGATTACTTCGAGAAGTAACGCCAGTTTCATCGATTTCGGGTGAATAGTTAATTAGAAAAAAAATCGGAGGCCTTAGAACTTCAATGCACCTCGTATATGTCCATCCTGAGCTGCTAGCATCCAGTCCAAAGAGGCGAACAAAGTCGGGTCTAATGTGCTGTTCAAAAGCGTGAGATTTTCTTTTGTGACGAATTACACCGGTTGGTAGGGTACATAGATCAATGTGTGTGTTATGTTCATGATTGTAGCTCCAGTAATCACGGCTGGTAAACGGAAAGTTGGCCCTGAAATGTCACACTGTGTGCCGTTAATTAACAGTCCCTGCCCCTGCAATTGTATTCTTTGCGTACTCCCTTGCTTACCCTGCTTGTAACAAATGTAAATAACAACTGTGTTTTCCATTACTGAAAATACCCAATGTGGACCCACTTGCTGAAAAAACTGCACCGTGCCTGCTATAATTTCCTTAGGGCACTCCGCAACTGGTTCTTGAGAGCGGAATAGAGAATACTCACAAGATTTGGGAACAGTGTGAAACAATTTCGCGGGGCAGATGGTAACTGGACCTGTTCGACAACGCAGCAAGTCTTGTGCAGTGAGGAACGCATGAGCTTGTCTGTTACGTGCCACTAACAATATTTCCCGTATGGTTAATTGTACGAATTTCTGCAAAATTTCCCACTTCACTGGATACATATGCAAGGCGTAACATTCAAATTTACAATCCTTTCATGTTAATGGTATTATGATATGAATTCTCAGCAGGGTACCCATCCGTGTACTGGTAACAGTGGCCATTTTGTAGTACAGAGATAAGTGTTCGTCTGTTAATGTCGTCAGTAGCTCCAGGGATGCGGACAATTCCGATTGAACTTTCTTTAATCCTTCCCAAAGTTGTTCCAACGGTAACAGTACTGGTGTTAGGTGCCTGCGCATTGCATGCAACAAAGCCTCCTGTAGTTCTGTGGCTTCTATGCGTGCTTCCGTAATACTATCAGCAAGAAAACGGACCAGCTTAGCGATTATCAGCTGTGAATCGATGTTATCCAACCGGTACTTGATTATACCCAAGTCGTGATTGGTTGTATCGGCTGTGGCCTTAATGTGGGACATCAAGGTCGTGGCCAAAGCTCGCAATTGGCGCATGTTATTAACTACATCTTTCTCCAAACTCTCTAATTGGGTTGTGTGAAGATCTAGCATTCCCTGGTTGCTATTCACATTATCCTGTGCCTGCCATAGCGTTTCATTAATACTTTTAATATCTTCCGCGCCAGCAGTCCAAAAAACAGTTTTTAGGATATGGCCACCTGCGTCTAACCATCCTCTTTTCCTACAGATGTGTGGGATTAACCGTGCAGTTTGCCGCAACTGGGCTTGTAAGCATACAAAAGCTGATCTTATTCTGTGTGTCATTAAACCTTGACTGATTGGCCACCATGGAATGAAGTTCATTAAATGTATCCCCTAATTTACAGGTTTCGTCTTCAACCGCCCAAATATTACATTCCACTCTTAAGGTCCATTGATGTCCAGACATAATTACGTCTGCTTGTTGAGAGAACAAAACACCACCTGATATAGGACATACCTTCAAGGCTTCAGCTAAGTTGCAACAGCAAAACAGAATAACTATGCTGAGAGATAGTGCACACCTTCCCTCTTCCTTCTTCAGTGCAACCCATGACGCTGGAACTGCTGGTCTTACCAGAACGTCACGCCTCCTGAAAAATAAAAGAAAATCAACTCACATTAGCTCTTCCTTTTTACCCATGGTCTAAGAGCATAATAGCATGTCTGATCGCTTCCACAATTTACTTGGTTCTCTTGTTTATCTACTCATTTATTATTCTTTTTCTTAGATTCATCTTTCTCTCCACTAGAAGTTACTGCAGACAATAAAATGAAGTTCCTCTAAATTCCCCTTGAAATGCCTAATTCAGCTCACATGCGCAATAGTAGGGCGAGTTGGAAGCTGTAATTTTACATTCACCAGCGATGTCATCTCGATCACCTTGAAAGGACCTTGATAATTTTTTTCGTTTTACCTTTTGGCACCTACGGATTAGTCATCATCACCCATTGTCCTACATGATATTTGGGTAAAACCGCCTTTCTATTGTGAACTTTGTCCTGTCTCTCTAACGCTTTAGTGTTCATTTTTTCCACCTGCCACCAAATTGTTTTCAACTTTGTGGAGAAATCTTTAACAGCCTAAATATCGGTTTCTGGTGGGGTCTTGAGCAATTCAAATGGAGATGGCATCTTCCGACCGAACAGTACTTCATACGGAGACAATCCTGTACTTTCGTGCACTTGTGAGTTATACGCCGCTGTTACAAACGCCAATAAGGTATCCCAATTGTTGTGTTGCGAATTTACATAATAACTTAACATCTTAGCTATTGTACGATGAACGCTCTCGGTCTGACCATTAGTCTGCGGGTGTAACGCGCTCGCTCTCAATTTCTTTACATGCAACAACTTACATAACTGTTTCATCAAATCGGACATAAAGTTTGTCCCTCGATCTGTAATTATAGTTTCAGGTGTTCCGAATTTCAATATCCATTGATGTACCATGGCGTGAGCCACTGTTTTGGCTCGCTGGTCCGGAATAGCTGTCATAGACACATAGCGCGAAAAATTATCTATTATTGTTAAAACAGCGATTACCCGCTGGTGTTTGCACAAATGGTCCCAAGACGTCTACGCCAAGTAATTGGAGAGGTCTATCCACTTCCAGTAGTTGTTGCAACACAATTTTCTGTTGACTCAATTCCACCCATTGAGCACACAGAATGCAATTCTTTACATACCGATTGACATCTTGCCTACGCGTTGACCACCAATAACTCTGTGCTACCATTCTTTCCATTGCTCTTCGACCTGAATGACAAGAAAACATTGAATCATGTCTTTGCCTTAAATTTTCGCTTTGCAATTTTTCTGGTACGACTATGCATGGACCGTTCCTAGTTCTGCGGTACAATGTCCCATCTTCCATGACGAACTGTTGCTGTGAGGTAAATCATTGACAATCTGCGTCAGCGGTTTGTGCCTCATTCCATTTGTTCTCATTTATTCCTGTGCATTCCATGGCACATACTTTACGGCTCAGACCATCCGCTTTTTCGTGCGATTTACCCGGCCAATGAATCACTTCAAAATCGTTCTCACTGAGACGCAAAGCCCACTTAGTTAATCTACTCGTTGGGTCTTTAAGCCCTAACAACCACTTCAGTGCTGCATGGTCAGTAATCACCTTGAAACGTCGTCCATACAAATAACACCGGAAATAGGTTATTCTGAAAATTAATGCCAATAACTCCTTCTCAGTTGTTGAGTAATTTTTTTCTGCATTGTTTAGCTGTCTGGATGCATATTCTATCAGGTGTTCCTGCCCATCTATTTCCTGAGATAATACAATACCCAAAGCAAAATTGCTAGAGTCACAAGATAATATAATCTGTTTACTAAAATCTGGAAAATCCAAAACCGGACTAGATGTTAACAAATTTTTTAACTTTTGAAAAGCCTCTTCGCATTCTGCTGACCAGTGAAATTTTGCTCCCTTCTTCAACAACTGCGTGAGGGGCCATGCAACTTCCGCAAATTTTGGAATATACCTCATGTAAAAATTGGCGAGTCCTAAATAAGACTGCAACTCGTTTACTTTTGTAGGTGTCGGAAAATTAATTACCTTCTCTACAAGTTTTGGATGCATGCGGACACGCTCCTGTCCTATAATATGACCTAAATAACGAACTTCTTGCAACAAAAAATGACATTTTTCCATATGAAGACGATCGAAAACTTCGCGCAAATGACGCACATGTTCTTGCGCGTCCTTTGAGAAAACAATTATGTCGTTCAAATATTCATGCTGAGTACGGGCTTGGCGACCCCGGGGTCCTGAGCTGGGGACTGGTCAGCGCCGCCAGTCTCCTGTCACCGTAACCCCATACATGCTTCAGCGACCACCGCATGGCGCGGCGGTGGAATGTTGTGTGCTGCGGGGAATGGTAATCTTGGCTTGATCGCCTGGATTGCGAGGAAGGTAAACCTCTATAAAAACCCCTCAATCTTACGGTGTGCTGCGCGCCTATAAGATGCATGGCTGTTGGGGTGGAACAGTCGCAAGTGGGCAACCTCTGGGGCACCTGCCGCACCCCAGTTTTATAAGGCTTACCTAGGCACGCGGGGCTCTGTCTAGGTGGACTTCTCGTTCCCTAGCTGCTCGTGGGACCGAGATGGAACCCTCGAACTTTTATTCTTCTCCTGCCAGCGGAAAGGGTGGACCGCTGGTGGGTTCTAACATCCAATCCAACAAGAGGGCTCGTGTAGCCAGTCCTCCTGATTCAGGTAGTAGTAACAGAACGCATGCTGCTTCGCAGAATGTGTTTTTCATAATTAAAAGAAAAGATGGGAGTTTTGAAAAAGTTTCGCCAATTTATATACAGAAGGGCTTAGAAGGTATTGCTGGCACATTAAAATCTGTAAAGCGCTTGCGAAATGGCACCTTGTTGGTTGAAACATCTAGCTTCCAGCAAGTCCAGAACCTTCAGAAGGCACAATTTCTTGTGGAGTTTGCGATAGAGACTGAATTTCACAACACCTTGAACTACAGCAAGGGTGTTGTGACTTGCAGAGATCTCGTTGACATTCCCCAAGACGAACTGAAGGCTGAATGGTCCCGGGAAGGAATTGTCGACGTACAACACATTATGAAACGGGTGGATGGTGCTCTCATAAAGACTGACTCATTTATCCTTACATTTAACAGCACCAAATTGCCAGTGCATGAGAAGGCAGGTTTCCTATGTCTCAGTGTACGGCCTTATTACCCCAACCCCATGCGGTGTTTTAAATGCCAACACTTTGGACACACTACTCTCGGCTGTAAAGGGGAAGCCACTTGCAGGAATTGTGGTAAAGCCGCCCATGAGGGAGTTGGTTGCTCCTCTCCTCCCAAGTGTCAACTGCTCTGGGGATCACCCTGTGTGGAGTAGGGAATGCAGAGTTTTCCTTGAGGAACGGAAGATCCAGGAACTGAAAACTACAAAACGCATCCCGTATGGTGAGGCGAAGAAAATTTACAAGTCCATGCAGCCGCCCACGTTCGCTGCTTCCTTTTCTTCCGTTCTCAAACAACCAGTCTTGAAAACCGATGCCGCTACACAAACGGAGGTTGCTACTGTTAGCACTAGCACCTGCGCTTGTCAATGTACGTGTGCTGCTGCTGTTCCTGTGAAGCCTGCTGCTCCCCCTTGGCCTTCTGACCAGGCTGTGGTAGCTGACATCATGGAACTTCCTGCCCCTTCCCGGGTCCAGTCTTGTGCACTGCCCAGCGCTGCTACGCCCCCTACTGCTTCTGAGGTTTTGGCTCCAATGCCACCTCAGGCCAGAACATCGAAGCCAAAGACAAAGGTGAAGACTTGCCCACTAAAGGAGACTGCAGTTATACAGTCTCCTGATGTGGATGTCATTCTCTCTGACGTCTCTCTCGACTCCTCTTCTGAGGCGATGGAGGTTGATGTCAGACTGGGGCAATCATCTCGCCCCAAAACTGAGCCTCCACCTGTTGTGGGCTCTCCTCCCCGACAGAAAGTGAGGATGAAGGTACTCCCACCCTGATAGATGGCTCCCATTATACAGTGGAACATGAATGGATTCCGGGCACATGTGGAGGAACTGAACCTCCTAGCACGGCAACGCCCCCTGTGCTTGTGTTTACAGGAAACGCATTTAAAACCATCTGATGCTCCTGTACTAAGGGGCTATACATCATATCGCAAAGATGACCTGACTGGAGAAAGGGCCAAAGGCGGAGTCGCTGTGTTTGTCAATAATGACCACCACTCCTCTGCTCTCCCCCTCGATACTGACCTGCAAGCAGTTGCACTTGAAATTCATTCACCTCGGAGGCTTACCGTTTGCTCCCTTTATTTACCCCTTCTGGATGCAATGACCTTAGATGCTCTCACAGATCTTATCGACCAACTCCCCTCCCATTTCTCCTCCTGGGAGACTTCAATGCCCATCATGTCCTGTGGGGCTCCACTTCTCTTTGCGCTCGAGGTCGAATTTTGGAGAGCCTCCTAACATCTCAAGTGTTGTGCATCCTCAACACAGGTACTCCGACTCATTTCTCTACTGCTACAGGGTCATTCTCAGCCATTGACCTATCTTTCTGCTCTCCAACCCTCACCGACTCTGTTCACTGGGAGGTCATTGACGACCTTCATTCCAGCGATCACTTCCCTATCCGCATTCATCTCCTGGATGGTGTATTGCTGGAGCAGCGGCCACCATCTTGGATGATTGGCAGGGCTAACTGGCCACTGTTCACTCGGTTGGCTGTCTTTGACCGCCACAATAACGTACAGGAATGGGTGGATCACATCACGCTTGTGGTCCATCATGCTGCTGACCTGTCCATACCACAGTCTTCTGGCACTCTTAAGCGGCGCGTTGTGCCTTGGTGGACAGAAGAGTGCCCTTCAGCCATCCGGGACAGGCGTGCGGCCCTTCGCCGATTTAAATGCCGCCCAACAGCGGTCAATCTTACCGCCTTCCGAATCGCGAGAGCCAGGGCACGCCGTGTCATTAAAGAGAGCAAGAAAAGGTCATGGCAGGAGTTCCTGGACTCCATCAGCCGTTCCACTTGTTCCACAAGAGTATGGGAAGCCATCCGGAGGATTTCCGGTAAACATAGCCGTTTACCAATAGCTGCTGTCCTGAACCAGGGATGCCTCCAAACAACACCCAGCGCCATTGCTCAGACACTGGCAGAGCATTTTGCACAAAGTACTGCCACTGCAAATCAGGATCCAGCGTTTCGTCGCTACCGTGAGACTGTCGAAAGAGCGACCTTGGACTTTCGGTCGAACAGTTCTGAGGCCTACAATTCCCCTTTCTCCATGTGGGAACTTGACTCGGCACTTACTGAGACTTCTGACACTGCACCAGGTTACGACAGCATTCGGTACTCCATGCTTCGACATCTGCCAGCGGCGTCAAAGGAAATCCTCCTCGAATGTTTTAATCTCATATGGCAGACAGGAGTGTTCCCCACCTCGTGGAGGGAGGCAATCCTCATCCCTCTCCTCAAACCAGGAAAGGACCGCACATGTCCCGGTAGTTATCGTAGTATCGCCTTGACAAGCTGTGTCGGAAAGACCCTGGAACGGATGGTTAACCGGCGTCTGGTCTGGCTGTTAGAGACCAGACAGCTCCTTAGCCGCTTTCAGTGTGGATTCCGAAAATTTCGGTCCACGGTCGACAACCTGACCCTCCTAGAGGCGGCTATTCAACAGGCTTTTCTCCGTCAGCATCACTGTATCGGTATCTTCTTTGATATCAGTAAGGCATATGATACTACTTGGAGACACTGTGTTCTTGCACAAATGCATCAATGGGGCTTTCGTGGCCGCCTCCCCATTTTCATTCGGTCTTTCCTGTATCAGCGGTTTTTTCGGACCCGCGTTGGTAACACACTGTCTGATCGCTTTGAGCAAGAGAATGGTGTCCCCCAGGGCAGTGTTTTAAGCGTTACCCTCTTTGCCATAGCCATCAACAGTATAACGTCTACAGTGAGGAGTCCAGTACAGTGCTCCTTATTTGTGGACGACTTTGCTGTTTTCTGTTCCTCCTCCAGTGTTGCAACCGTGAGCCGCCAGTTGCAGCTAACAGTGCGGCGGTTAGAGGAGTGGGCTGCAAAGACGGGTTTTCGGTTTTCTGCCGATAAGTGTGTTTGTGTTCATTTTAATCGTTCTCGTCATCTTTTTACTTTGCCTGCCTTGCATATGGGGGATACTGTCCTACATTTTAGAGACACAGTGCGGTTTTTAGGCCTAATTTTTGACTCCAGGTTGTCATGGCTGCCACACCTACGTGACTTGAAAGCCAGAACGCTGAAGGCACTGCCTCAGCCACAGGTCTTGGGGCGCGGACAGGGCGCGTCTCCTTCAGTTTTATGGAGCTTTTGTCCGTTCACGGCTGGACTATGGCTGCACAGTATATGGGTCAGCGAGGCCATCTTATTTGCGGATCCTTGATGCTGTTCACCATGCTGGGATCCGACTGGCCACGGGTGCTTATCGGACCAGTCCCGTACCCAGCCTCTGTGCTGAGTCTGGCGAACCGCCACTTACCATCCGGCGGCAGCTTCTGCTGGTGCGCCAGGCTTATAAGTTTCTTGCAGCTCCCAGCTCGCCTGCTCACCGTCTTGTTGCCCATCCACCTCTGGACCGCCTTTTTTCCCGCCGTCCCCGGGCTACGTTGCCGTTTGGGATCCGTGTGCAACGTGTACTAGAGTCCCTCGGTGTGGAGTCTGTACAACCCCAAATCCAAGGATTTAACCGCCTGCCACCCTGGTTACTGAAGAGGCCCAGAGTGATATTAGATTTATTGCAGTACAAGAGAGATTGCACTCCTGCCACCGTTTTTAATGCAGCATTTTCTGCCATTTTATCTGAGCACCACGACTATGTAGCTGTTTTTACGGATGGGTCGAAACAAGGGGATTCTGTTGCTTGCTCAGTTGTTTTTCCATATCGTGTCCTCAAGGTCCGACTGCCTCAGACTTTTACTGTCTTTGATGCAGAATTGTCTGCGATCTTGCGGGCACTGGAGCACATGAGACATTCTTACTCTCCTAAATTTCTTGTCTGTTCCGATTCACTCAGTGCCCTTCACTCATTGCAACGTTTGTATCCGGCAGACAAAATAGTCCAGACCATCCAGGATGCCCTCCTCCGAATACAGCGACTGGGGAAGGTTGTAGCTTTTTGCTGGGTTCCGGGGCATGTCGGCATTGCTGGGAATGAAAGGGCAGATCTCGCAGCCAAGGAGGCGTGTCTCGATCCACAAGTATCTCAGTGTGCTATCCCCTTGCACGCACTCACCTCGCTGTTGAGCTCATGGGTCATGCGTCGGTGGGAGGATGAGTGGCTGGAAGTGACTGACAATAAGCTCCGTATAGTCAAGCCCACAACGCGTGTGTGGTGTACTTCCTTTCAGCCCCATCGACGGGACGAAGTTCTCCTCACTCGGCTTCGAATAGGCCACAGCCCTATGACGCATGGCTTCCCTCTCCGGCGAGAGGACCCTCCAATGTGTGGTGCTTGCGGCGTCCAGGTCACTGTGCGCCACGTTTTATTGGATTGCGTTTTATTTTCTGACCAGCGGGTCGCGGCTGACTTGCCAGCGGACCTGCCATCTCTTTTAGGCAACACTCGGACGAATGTGGTTAAAGTTTTAAAGTTCTGTGCCCTGTCAAATGTTTTTACAAAGATTTTAGGGAGAGGATTTTAATTTGCTCACTGTGTGACAAGCTCGCCCATATTTTATGTAAGTGGCCAGCCAATAACAATTTCCTGTGACATTTTTGTTGCTATGTTTCCCCTTTCCTTAGGTTTTACTTTCTTATGTAGCATTTTCCTTCTTTTCCTGTTTTCTTTGAGTGTGCGCTTTAGTTTTCTTAGGTCTGTCCACATTCGTTCCTTTTAATGGGTGTCAGGGCCCTGATGACCTCGATGTTGAGCGCCCATAAGCCCCAACACACCACCACCACCACATCGTTCAAATATACCATACACTGATAGGTTGCAGCCCTCGTGACACGCTATCTAGTAACCGTTGGAAGGTTTCCAGAGCATTTTTGAGTCCGAAAGGCATTTGTTGATACTGAAAATGACCTGTAGGTGTTGAAAAAGCTGTCTTCGGTCGGTCTTCTCGGGCGACCTTCAACTGGGTGTACCCGCTTCGAAGATCCAAGGTCGTGAAGTACCGACGCTGACCCAAATTATCCAGAGCTTCAGTGATATTAGGCATTGGGTATGCATCCGATACAGTTTTTTGATCCAGGAAACGATAATCACAACAAAAACGATATGCCTTGCCCCTATCAGGTGATTTTTTACTCACTATTACGACAGAAGTGGACCAGGGACTACTACTGGTTTTTATTATCCCATCCCTAAACTGTTGATTAATAAATTCTTCCATGACAGTCTGTAAACTTTTTGGAACACGATATGGACGTTTATACACCGGTGCTTCATTCTCAGTGGGGATATAATGCTGAGCTAACAGTGTGGCGGGCAGTGGACCATGAGACTCTTTATATTCCGTCAAAAGGTTCTCCATGACTTCTCTGTCTTCACCTTATAAATATGCTACTTTACCCCTCAGTGCGGACCAGCTGACAGACTCTCCTGGCATTGTGTAATCTGCTGCGAAATCCTTATCCAGCTCATTTTCTCCTATTATCTCCAGATTCGCTAATACGGTACCCCGTGCTAACTGCACCTCTTCAAGGCCAAAATTATCAATACTGACAGGCACAATCTTTTTTCCTTCTATCTCCCGCATGTAGGACACGCTACGGCGCGTAAAACACTTCATTTTATCCAGCGGCTCATTCTCAGACAAAGGTTCAACGACAGACAACGAATTTACCAGCATGCTAGCTCCAACATCTGCCCAGATTATTTTCTCTCTACCCTTTGGTATAGTATCCCGTGAGTTAACCCTAAGGGACCTTGTACGCAGTTTAGGTGGTCCACCCGACGTCTGTGCGGTTCCTTGCAACAGAAATGGTTTTTCGGCCGCAGAACATAGGCGAAATTGTATTCCGCCCAGTTCTACTGTACGCCGTTCCAGGTTAACTTTTGTGTGATGCGCAACCAGGAAATCCAATCCGAGTATGATATCATAGCTGCTGTCAACAACTGGAAGAACTTCTACCTTCACCTGGAAGTTCCTCATTTCCCCTCGGAAGTTTAACACCACTGATCCGAGTGACTTCACCTGTCCCCCACCCACGCCACTTAATGCCCAGCATGGTGGTTTTAATTCTACTTTACCGAGTACATTTCTACTCCCCACGGATACCTGAGACTCAGTATTCAACAAAAATTTGCATGGTCTACCCCTCACCAAGCCGGTCAGAAAAAAATCTGCCACTGATTCTGCACTAGCATTAATCCTTACTGGGGGTGTTGCACAGTGGACACACCACCCCCCTGAGGGGGGTGAGGCCCACCTTGCAGTTTCCTAACATGTTTCTACCAAGACCTATTGCAATTATGCTCCCGATGATCCCAACGTCTGCATTTCTTGCGTTGCACTTCCTTGCAATCGCGTCTAATGTGTCCCATCTGACCACATCTGAAACATTTTATTTCTGCATTAAACACTGCTTTCCTGTCCCGTGTCTTTGTTACTGCTTCAACTTCCTTTAACGCCACAGCGATTCCGACTGCCTCATTGATAGTCTTAGGGAATTCCACCCTAATCTTGCGGGAGGTTTCAGGTTACATTCCCCGCAAAAAGGTATCTAGTGCCCTCTGCTCAGCTTCCTGCAGAATGGCTTCATTAACCCTATCGGAATCCGTTAGCTCATAGGCATTAACATTAATTTTTCGAATTCTATCTACAAAAGCTTCTATTGATTCCCCATTCCTTTGATACATTCTATTCAATTGTTCCCGATAATATCTAGATGTATTTTTCCTCCGATACCTTTCCAGCAACCCTTTTTTGGAACACTTCAAATGTCCAAGCATCCCTTAATTCTTCATGGCATGTAACGTACGCTCTGGCATCCCCAGTTACTTTCAGCTTAGCCACATGTAAAAGTGTTTCTGCACCCCAATTTCCCAATTTAGGGCCGTGCTAAGGTTTTTAAAAAAAATCATAACTTCCTCCCCAGCTTTTCCCAAGAAAGGGGTGACCACAGACGCACCGTTAGTGTCAAGAATTACTGCATTAACAGGAAACCATTCCTTGCTCGCTTCTTTAGACCAAGCAAGCACTATCTCTAATTCCAACACTCGCTCAGGTAGATGTTGAATAGCCACCTCGTCTGACACAGACTGCTCCATCACTACCAGCTATCGAATCATGACTACAGTAAGCCCAGAAAGAAGAACAGGAAGGGAAGACGGACTATGCTACAGATTCAGA
This sequence comes from Schistocerca cancellata, assembly GCF_023864275.1. Taxonomy (NCBI): domain Eukaryota; kingdom Metazoa; phylum Arthropoda; class Insecta; order Orthoptera; family Acrididae; genus Schistocerca; species Schistocerca cancellata. The sequence goes on from NC_064630.1 coordinate 197,184,580, forward strand.
CAAACCACCAAACGAAAAATTGGCACTTACTTGTCATGTTGCAGGAGTTGCTGATCCATTGTTGCCCTTCTCAGGTGCCACATATCCTCGTTGAATACCAGCCACAGTTTCCTCCAAATCCAGGGAGAAGACCACTACTGTCACCAATTGTAATAGGAGTGTGTGATGCTCAGGTTGCCCAACTGACACCACTTGTAATTGGATGACCGGAGTGGGTGACGTGGTCGGGGTTGTAGGGCATGGCTGGGTAGAAGAAGGAGGCTGTTTTTAGCAATCTTCCTCTTTATTGTTGATTCTTCCAATACATTTTCCGGTAGCTCAGCCCCACTACTCGTGTCATGGTGGAGATGTGCTGATGCATGCAGCCCGTGGAATGCAACGCTGTGCTCGGTCAATGGCTGCACAGGCGGTAGGAGGTTAGCAGCACAAGGCCCGGCCTAGCACGGCTCCTGCAGACGCAGCAGCTCGTGACGACGCCAGGAGTCGCCAGTGCAGAAGCAGGCAACGATGCCCACCTCTGACGCCCTTAAATAGTGCAGACCGCTGCTGAATCCGCCGATTACGCGGCCCCATGTTTATTAGAAAGTTCTCGATGAGTTGGCTAACGCAACTGCGCCACACGCGGCCTGTGCCTTCGTAATTCTGCTAATGCTGCATTCTGGCTGTTGATGGCTGCCGCGCACATACACACATACTGACGCTCGTTGCAAAACTGTGTCACTTGCATAACGCGCCGGCCAGCCTTCATCCGCCATCTGCCGTGAGGCTGGCGCATCGCTCACTGAAACACACTAAATCACAATTTCGCACCATATTTCCTAAAAATAACCCCTTGTCCTCTACATTATGAACAACCATATCTCGAAGATCACATTTCTAATAATGTTCTGTTCAATTTTAAGGATAAAAATTGCAATATGCTAAGTTCTTAGTTAGTGACCAAAAGTAGTTAGCACCATACAACCATACACAGTTCCTAGAAATCTACATCTGCACCTACATCTACATCTATAGTCTGAGAACCGCTGTGAAGTGCACTGCAGAGGGTGCAACCCACTGTGTCAGTTATCAGGGCTTCTTCACATTCCTTTCACATATGGAGTGCAGGGGCAATGACTGTTTAAATGTGTCTGTGCATGCTGTAACTGACCTAATCTTGGCCTCACGATCCCTTGGGGAGCGATTTGTAGCGGGTTGTAGTATATTTCTGGAGTCATCATTTAAAGCCGGTTCTTGAAACTTTGGTTTGTTGGTTTATTTGGGGGAGGGGACCAAAGAGTTAGGTCATTGGTCCTATCAGATTAGGGAAGGAAGTCAGCTATGCCCTTTCAAAGGAACCATCCCGGCATTTGCCTGAAGCGATTTAGGGAAATCACGGAAAACCTGAATCAGGATGTCCGGACTCGTGTTTGAACCATCGTCCACCTGGATGCGACTCTAATATGCTGCTAACCTTTGCGCCACCCCGCTCAGTTGAAACTTGGTAGTAGCCTTTATCGACATAGATGGAAACCATCTTCAAGAATCTGGCAGTTCACTTCTTTCATCATATGTGTGACACATTACTGTGGGTCAAGCAAACCTGTTACGATTCGTGTTGTTCTTCTCTGTATACGTTCCATAGCCCCAGCTAGTCCTAGCCACCATGATCTGTTTTTGAAATCCATGCTGGTTGGCATGGAGGAGGTCGTTCTGTTCGAGATACCTCATTATGTTTGAGCGCAGAATATATGCTAAGACCCTGCAACAAAAGGATGTTAAGAAATTTAATTCCACTACCCTCCTTGTAGACAGGTGCAACCTGTGTTTTCTTCCAGCTACTGGACAAGGTTTTTTGTTCGAGAGATGTGCTTAGATTACAGTTAACGGAGGGGCTAACTCAGTCGCGTATCGGGTGTAGAATCTGACAGGGACTCCATGGACCGTAGGGGTATGTTTAATTTTAGCGAATTCAGCTGTTTCTCAACACCGATGACACTAATATCAATTTTACTCATCTTTTTAGTGGTATGAGGATTGAATTGGGGCAATACTCTGCGTCTTCCTTTGTGAAGAAACTTTTGAAAACAGAATTAAGCTGTTTTGCTTTTGCTTTCGTACTCTCAATTTCTGTTACTGCCTTATCTATGAGTGACTGGACGCTAACTTTGGTGCGACTAACGGCCTTTACGTACTACGTACGATGTAATGTGAGATAACAGTCTGTGAGCTCTAAGCTGCTAATAAAATCATGTAAATGTTCTTTATTGTAGCATGTATCAGATGTGATGACCACAATATCAACTGAAATTCGTTATTATTCCACATTACTACGATTTTCTCGTAGTTACGCAATGGACCGTTGCTTTAGAAAATGACAGGTCTGTTAGGGGAACAAATCAGAAATGGAGGCAAGTGCTCAGTAGTAACAGTATAGTTCACATCTTCTATTGGACATTCTGTAACAGCCACAGACCCTAAGAAGGTCTAAGTGTATTTTCGTGTTTTATGTCACTATCTCCACTGAATGTGTTTTTTGTTTTTATTTTTTTATAGCGCTTATGTAGCGCAGATATTGTACTTGAACACTGGGTATTCTAACGTGGCGATTGACATGGAGCCCTATTTACAGAAAGTTTCTGTGAACTGTGGCTCCGCCAGCCGAGGTGGTCGAGCGGTTCTAGGCGCTTCAGTCCGGAACCGCGCGACTGCTATGGTCACAGGTTCGAATCCTGCCTCGGGCATGGATGTGTGTGATGCCCTTAGGTTAGTTAGGTTTAAGTAGTTCTACGTTCTAGGGGACTGATAACCTCAGATGTTAAGTCCCATAGTGCTCAGAGCCATTTCAACAATTTGAACTGTGGCTCCAAATTACTTGTGTCTTCCGAATCTGCTCTCTGTTGCACCACTGACTGTAACCTGTTCTTAGTTAAAGAACAGATGAGTCTCTGTCGACATTGTTCCCAAATGAAACATGGCATCCAAGGTATTGTAGTTTGCCAGCGATTTCATCTTCAATACACAAAGGAAATAATGAAATTTAGCTGCTAGTGGGTATTGATTTACATCAGGGCTTCACAACATACGTGCTCACGGAGCAGGCTGTGAGCAGCAAGGCGTGAGCACGGAGCTACCCCCACTACCGGACCAGAGCAGAGAGTGGGGAGAGTCACGTGGGGCACACAACAGCTGCCGCCAGTCAATGTAAATCCGCGGCCACCTGCAGGGATATCACTCACGAATTATTACTGTGACAAATGAAACAAATAAAGGAGAATGTACACGTGCCACATAATTTTATTAGCTTAGTGTATGCCTCTACATTCGTATTAATTTGTGAACTGTTACACAATAAAAGGTGTCACTGAAGTGTGGGATTCTCTGTTATCTTGTACTTTTTGCCCTTTACAATTGCGTCTATGTAAGGAGTAATTGTTCTTGTGCATCGTAGGCGCAGCGTGCAGTTTAAATTTCGATCAGACAGAGCATTTCTCAGGTGTGTCTTGTTACATTTTATTGCAGAGAACAGTTATTCACAAACATACATGGAACCGAACATTGATATTATTGTAGCCGCCAGTTTCAGCAAATGAGGAAATCTATCCTGAGAGAAGTGTCTGTAAAATTCCAAAATGGTTTTCTTGTTCTGAAATTTGTCTCTGTATTCTCTGTCACACTGCAGGTCAATAATTTCTAGTTGCAGCTCAGGACGAATCTCTTCAATATTCGCTGAATATGGAGAGGAGAACAGATCAGAATCACTGTCTAGTGCTGTCAGATCTTGAAAGCGTTGATCAAATTCTTCCTTAAGGGCAACTAAACTATGTGAATAACGTTCACAGTCTTTGTGAACATCTTGCATGGATGATAATTTAGGAAAATGAGCTAGATTTCCCGTTTCCAGCTGACTCACCCAAAGTGTCAATTTCATTTTAAAAGCTCGTATTCGATCTATGAAATGAGTAATTAGCAGATCTTTACCTTGTAGTGAAATGTTTAAAGCATTCAGATGGTTAGTTAAATCTGCTAAGAACGCGAGATCACATTTCCATGAAGGCTCTTTCAATTCAGGAGCACACATGTTATTTATTTCCATGAGCATATTTATCTCATCTAATAGGCAAAAATTCGATTTATTAATTCGCCACGACTAAGCCAGCGGACCTCGCTGTTATAAGGCAGGCTACCATACTGGCTTTCTACATCCTCAAGAAAGCTTTTAAATTGTGTGTGTTGTAGCCCATGCTTCCTTATATAATTGGTTGTACAAACAACAACACTCATCACATTTTTAGAGTGATACTCTTTGCACTTAAGTTTTCCTGGTGGATCACACAGTGAACGCCCCTTATTTCGTTCGGCACGGTCAGTTTTTTTCATTTTCTCCTTCAACAGCGCAACGAAACCTAATTTTTTCCCTGTCATCGCTGGTGCACCGTCTGTAGACACTGAAACTAAAGAATTCCGCGACAATCCTATATTTTCAACACTTTCTTCAACACTACTTAAAATATCACCTTCGGTTGTAGTGTTCTTCATGGCTACTACATCGAGGAGCTCCTTCCTCACCTGAAGATCTCTATTAACACCTCTAATAAATATGGAAAGCTGCGCTGTTCCAGTGATATCAACACGTTCGTCCAGAGCCTGAGAATACGCCATAAAATCTTTATAGATATTTGCAAGCTGGCTCTGGACGTCGTCTGCCATGTCCTGTATGCGATGCATAATGGTCATGTCAGATAATGGCACAATCCGAAACTGTTCAACTTGAGATGGACACAAATGCTCCGCTGCAGCTACCAAACATCTTTTATTAAATCGCCATCAGTGAAGGGGCGCAGGGATTTTGTTAAAAACAAAGCAATTTTGTAGCTCACTCTGAGAGCTGCCTCAGTTGATTTTTCTTCATCATCCAGATCTTCTTCGGATAGCTTCCTTTTAAGTTTAATAACTTCCTGTGCACGATCTTGTCCATCACATTTTCCACTTCCGTAGTCTTTCGCGTGGTACGACATATAATGTCGCTGCAACTTAAATTTCCTAAAAGAATTCAGCGTTTTGTGACATACTAAACATTTTGCAACACCATCTTTTTCTGTAAACAGATACAATTCCTCCCAATGGGGGTTGAACTGCGAAAGCATGGTTGGGGTTACACAACGGCGACTTGACATGATTCTTAACCGGCGAAGTGACTGTTAGAGCTGATCGTAGTACTTTTAACGTTAAACAGTCGGCGCGAATTCAATAGGCACGCTGCGGTCCTATTCATACGTGCGCGCGCATTTCCCCTCCCTCCCTACTCCGCGACCTTGCACCTGCTCGCGAACACGTCCCTGAGCAGACGCGAGTACTCGCGTTCAAAACCGGCCAGTTGTTAAGCCCTGATTTACATCAATGGCGGGTCTCCTGCTAACTAGGCAGATGCTCTCACCACTAAGCCATCCAGACACAGTGGTCATCGCAACTACACGGACTCCCTAGCACGCCTCCCATCTGACCCGAATTCCCAATTTATCCACACACTACTGAAATAGTGTCCCTGCCCATTATCCTCATTACTCCCGACGTTTCACCGATTCTTGTAAGAGTTCCAGCGTGGTGTGCATTTGCACTGAAGGGGTCATCGGCCAGCTTCGCCTTAATTATATATGTGGTGTCTGTTCTTCAGACATATCTGGAAGAACAGAAACCACATATATGATTTCATCTTCGTGTGCTCACTTCCAATAAATACTAATTATGGCAGTACATGACCACCCACCTCTCCTCATCAGTTTTGCTGCGATCATTCCAGACAGGATGCCAACATTAAACTAAAACCAAAGCTACTTAAATAGCTAGATTCCTTTGCATCCAGATAATAATATAATTTATCTCATTGCTTACACTTGCAGTATGCTTTTAAGTCGTAACATGAGGCACTCCCGTGAACTAGGTGCTCCAGTTCCCACGCTATAGTGGTGAACCAATGTTCTGGCTGACCACTGTAGGCGTCCTTTGAATAAAGTGATAGTTATTGTGGTGTTGCTCAGCTGATATCTGTTCTAAAGTGCATAGCCATTTGATGAGGCTCATTCATGAAACAGCTGAACCAAATTATGTTTCAATGGCTAATCTGATAGTATTTATCTCTGGGAGATGGTTACTTCACATAATGTGTGGTAGCAGGTATACAGGGCCGGTGCTGGTATATAGGGCCAGTGCTGTCGTGATTTTCTACAGTGCTGACGTCATCGAGGAGCCATGGGACTTCTCCTCCTCCCACCACTTTACAATCTCTCTGACGAAGGTCAGTCACCCTGTCTATAAAATAGTGGGAATTTAAATTTGGTGGGGTATTCAAAATTTTGGCGTAAATTTCAAAAAAACAGCCCACTTACACTAGTGTGGAAGTAGGATTATTGTTGTCCTAAGTACATATCGACGGGAAATTCAAAGTAGTGCATTGTCATGCTGGCTGACATGGAATACTGGGTCAGTGTCGCTATGCTGTCAGGATACAAAATGGGGATGCAGACTGGCCGGCCTGTATGAAATTCGACTGATACAAGATGGCCCACCAACGTGGTATTCTGGTTCAGCCTTAGTATGACATAACGACCCAGACTTGGAATATGAGCACAGTCTTGCTATGACGTCAGAATACAAGATGGCGGATATGGGTAAAATATGGATGACACAGAATGTCCGACCTGGATGAAATATTGCCAACCTGTGATTCTGATGCAGCCTTAGTATGCCACAACCCAAAACTTGGAATATCCCCGCAGTCTTGTTATGACGTTAGAATACAGGTGGTGATGCAAGATGGTCCACCTGGAATTCTGGGGAAAGAAATCCAATACTCTGGGTACTGGAACATGCTGTACGATGTTAGAAATTTGTGTGCAGGTCCAAGCCTGTCTGCTGATATATTTTCCCTCAGAGGTTTATGGTCACTGTTTCTCCCAACTCTTAAGTTTGGTTCTTTCGACTTTATACCTTTAATAGCACACCGGGAGCAAAAGGCTCTCAATCAGAGGTATATGGTTATTTATAGAATTCTTGCATACTGCTTCTCCTAATTCCATTTCATCAACTCACACTGGAGACGCACCGATGACAGTTCCGTGCACAGAGACGCCAAATGCATGGTGTTGGTCCAATTACCTCAAGTGAAGTAGATAATATTACTGCAGCCACACCCCTTCTCCTAAGTTCAACCCCGCATGTGCTATTTTTAAAACAATTGCAGGTAGCAGGATAGTAACAAATGCCAAGCCGGGGAGAAGTCCCGTTTACGCGATCGCAAAGTTCGTGATCGAGATGTCCGCCCACGGCCACTAGGAGCCGTGTCACCATGCACCACTGCTGAAGCCAGAAAACAGGGCCACAGGGCTCGCTGTGCCGAGTAAGCCATGCGGGTCCCGAGCTAAAATAATGGGTAACATGAAAACACTCGAAGGGTTGCTAGCAAAACCGACACTAGCCAAAAAATCGGAAAATGAGCTAGATGCGCCATCACGTAGTGCTCAGCATTGCGCAAGTGGTTACAGTTCTTCTCCTGTCAGAAACACATCAAGTCGTACTGTGTAAGCCTGTAAAAATACGTCAGTTCAGCAACACCCCCACAAATCTGGACTGTTGCTAGCAAGAACACCACTAGTCACTGGTGCTTCAGGCAGCTACCTCGAGAGTGCTCTGCTAAACTTCCAATAAACCACTGATATGCTACACTTTGTTTAAAGCCGAACCCCTTCTATATTATACTCCTGTTCTCCAAGTTTTTACGGCTTAAGAGTGAAAGAAAGCAAGAAAGACAAAAGAGAGTAACATTCGTGATGCCAAAGTACGTCGTGAAGAACATGTTAATCACAACGGAAATTGGTAGGCCTACTAGCTTGAATGACTGGAGAGGACTGCAGTTTCTTGGTTTTTTGTATTCATTGTATTGTCATTACTTATTGATATCGCATGTATTATCGTAAGGTGACCATTTTTAAAAATCTAAAGCTAGCATATTTAAAATAGCACAGAAGTCAGTTTTATCTCTTTATCTTCATCTTTCTTTTAAATTTAAAAGAAAGAATGCGATGAAATGTACTTCTTTTATTTACACTATAAAATTAATTTTGAAAAGCTATAGTCCTGTACTGGTACAATCAGTATGAATGGTCACCTTAATTATAATCATTGTTATTGTTACTTCCTATTATTTCTCTGATTATGGTATACCTATCATATCTAAGGGAACTGCAGTATCAGTTTATCTGTAAAAGATGTGTTTTCTTTCATTTTTTTCGGCTGAGTGTTCGAGGTTGCACTGTTATGAGAAAGTCGGGGAAGAAGCGCGGCGCAATATCACTGAAAATTTTAACAAAATGATGTCGAAAGACACCCAAGATAGGCATCTCACTGGTTTGATAGGCATGCAAGGTATCGCGTACTTTTGACCATGAACGGATGATGAAGACGATATGAAAACTCTGGCCGCGACATTCACCTGCAAAATGCGGATAATAGGAGAAGATGCTATCGTTTTTCAAAAGTAGTCCCAATAGGCGCTTTTTCCCAGATGACCTCACTGTCAAGGAACTACGTTTCGGTTTCCTAAACGCCTGCCGAATAAGTGTGCCCTAAAAACTTTAGTCGCATATTTCCGAAACTTTCAACATCCGTTTCGGATATCCCAGACCTGACACAGTAGCAGTTTACCTACTGTGTTTCATTGTTTGTTGACTGCCTCGGTGTCGGCGTTGGCTGAAAAATGGGGTGTGGGAGCCAAAAACGGACTACTTTAAATGATATAGCCGACCGATGCACGGTTACCTTTCACTTTCAGTTTTCAAGCGCCCCCCCTCCCCCCCCCCCATATACACATTTAATATATGGCCAGTGCACTACTGTTCAACTTTCGATTAGCCGCATTATTGGTTTGCAGGCGAACGTCCATACACCGCGACAATAGTTTACTGCTGAACAACTACGAGTAGTAAAGGCCTAACCACGAAGTTCACAGTTCTTGAAGAATAGAAAGGAACGTATAGAGCTGACACGGTCACTGTTTTAACACACACCCTATTGGTGTAACACTTATTACACTGTTAAGTTGATGCATTGTTGTTCTAACCAAAACCGGTTCCTCGTCTGAAATTCGGGCGTGGACTGACTGTCTCGTGCCCAAAAATTGGGCCCTTATATATCCTCACAATAATAGGTGCTGAAACTACACATTGTTCGATGTTTAATTTACAGAAATTACAGTTAAAACTTAACCCATTAAATTAACCGAATACATCGAAAAATTCCGTCTTTTTAACAGTTTCTTCTATTACGAGGTTGTAGGCCGAATTATTTGTTTAAATGATGAAATTAACATATATAGCTACACAAACAATACTTTTGACAAAACTTAATTACCTGGGAATTAACTAAGGGCTGGCTTTTCTAACATGTTTTCGAATAGAGCCAAATAGATCCTTTGAGATTACTATTAGTTGTTCCCCCAAATTAGTATAGAATTTATATTTGTTTATACGTCAACAATAGAATTTAAGTTACGAAACAATCACTGATTTCACCCTATAACAAAAGATACTAACTAGAAATAGTCAAAATAAATTAGAAAATCAATTACATACATAAAACTACGCACAAAATTAGATCTGGTGTTATATTCTTTAAAACTGAGGGCCAATCGTTCGCTTTTATGAAAATGCAGATTATTTTTCACTTATGTTAATGGTAATTAGTTAATATTGAGAAAAAAAACGAATTTAAGTAGGCAGATGGCAAAACAAGAGGGGAAGTAAAATTTTACCAGCTTGCTTCGTCACAACACTTGCAAAGGATACCATTTGCTTCAGCAAAAAATAAATGCAGCTAAAGAAGAAAGGAAGAGAAAAGCTTTTTGGATACAGGAAGCTGCTTACCTCAGAAACCTGCAGGCTTTCTTGTATGAAAGAAGAGTGTTAATTCTAAAAGCCAGACGGAAAAGTTAGCTACATCTCGATTTTATGCAGAATTTACCTCTTCCTCATTTACCAACGAGTCCTCATAGATGGGATACACGATTTGGGAAAGGGAAATGTCAAAATATACAGATGTTTAGAAAATGAGGGAATGAAATGGCCCAATGAGGTTATGTCAGTGCTACTACATTTCATAAACTACATCCTACACTCGAAGTTAATGGATGAGCTGGATTTCATAAGTGGCAATTGTCCTGGGTAAAACAAAACTAAAACAGTGGTTTTTTCCTCTTCTGTGTGGTGTACGCTCTCAAAAGTTTTAAACGGGTCACATACTTTGTTCCCGTTTGTGGACATACCTAGCTACCAAACGACGAGGACTTTTTACTTATTTGTGCCCAACACAGGATGACTACCATTGCTGAACTTCCCAGAACATGGGATGAAAGTATTCTGAAAGCGCGAAAGCGTCCATGTCTATTTGTTTTTGAGATATTTGCCCACCATGTTTTCAAGGATTTCAAAACAGCAACTGACAGTTTTTTTTTTTCAAAAAGACAGCATTCAGGCATTCCTCAATCTATGCTGTTTGACGTGAAAAACAAAGCTGTATATTTACAACATACATACCGCGGTATTTGAAGCTGTCACATCATCACAGCTCTGAAGTACAAAACTCCTGACCCAATCAATTTATCAGGAGCTTTCACATCCCCTCCTGGAGAGAGACGTGCGAAGGCTAAGAACATATTAAAACTTGCTAAATACCTCGAAAATCATGCAAGCAAAGAGTACTACTCAAGACTGTTTGGCACAACTGCATCAATGAATTCACCTACAACCAGTTGTGACTATGAAACAGGCAGTGATGGATGTGAACTTATTGTTTTAAGATGTCATAACATGCTGTTTATTTCATTTTTCATCCTCTTTTTGTAATAAATAATTGTTTAAGTAATATGAAAACGGTGAGATATTACTTCATACAGACAATAACATCTATTAGTGAACAACTATAATGTTGTTATTCATTACATCAGTGGCATCTTTATTGATTTCTATAAGAACTCCGCTAGTCCAATCCATTTTCCTCCTCCACACCCAGAAAATATTATTTGGCATCCCTCAGTTAGTTCTGATTCCTTATGTCTACAGAGTATTTAGACAAAATAAAGACAAATTAGCTACTTATGAGACGAAGATACGCGTTTTTTCTTTCATTTACACAAAATTCTGATTTTCTGACTAGTGGAGTTTCTCACAGAAATCTCTTACTTATACTTTAATCCAAATGATAGGTAAAGAGTAACAGCAGTAGGAGTGAGAGGAATGCTGAGATTGAGAAGCTCTACAGAGAGTTGCTCCAGCCAAGTTTACCTTATTGGGAATGTGTTGGGATGGTTACTACGCGCTAAAAAGTTGCTCCAGCCAAGTTTGCTCAAAAGGTAATGAGAGAGGAGTGTAGGACAGCTAGCGAGAAGCACCAAAAATCTATAGCCCACACGTACATAACACATACCTACATACAGGGTGCAGCACTTAAATCCAGACAGATGAAACTTTTTTAAAAGCATATTTATTAAAACAAAATACAGTTAAAGTGAAAATCCTTCTGCATCTAAGTAGTGGTATTTTTCAAGAGTAACATTACTCAATGTGACACCCTTCAGCCGCAGTGACCGCCTCTAATCTTGTCCTGAAACGATCGTGCACACTCTTTAAAACAGTGCTGTCCATATTCGTGAATGCTGCTTCGATAGCGGTGTGTAGAGATGCGACAATTGGGTGTTTCACCTTACTGGTAACTCTTTCGACTACACTCCAAACATAGCAGTTGAGATGGTTCAAATCTGGGATATTCGGGGGCTAGAACTCCTTTGACCAGAACATGTCAACGTTATCCAAAGTTCGTATGCTACAACTCTGCATTATTGCCAGATTTGTTTTCAAGATGGCGGATCCAAGATGGCGGCGATAGATGTGGCGACATCGCAATGACGTCATGGCCCGAAGTTAAAATTTTGGCGGGAAAATTTGTCAATTGTTCTACCTCTACTAATTTACCACCTCCTCTCCTCTCCCCACCCCTCCCTCTTTCCTTCCCAAGAAAATGACGTGAAAATTTTTGTGGGGAAAAAATGTTACTTGAGCTACCTCCACTAACCTAAGAATATGACGGGAAAGTTTTGGCAGGAAAATAGGTCAAATTGGGCTACCTCCACTAACCTAAGTCATCCAACCACCACTTCTTCCTTGGGATTGGCGGGAAAAGGATTCAGTCTGTGCTGGGCTGCTGGATAGGATGGATGTAAGACTTTATTTTGCATGAATTGTTTACTTAAGAATTTGAGTTGTCATAGGCAGTAGCTCCATCCATTGTGTTCACCATGAGGTCTGAAGTCCAATGACATAATCCCAGATGGCGGTCTGGGGGAAAAATGGCAGGATAAGGACTCAGTCTGTGTCCAGCTGCTGAAGAGAGGAAGGAGCGTACTTTATTTATTTCCAGTGGGGAGCTGGAACAATTTATTTATGGATGGACTTCACATAGTTTATTTATTACGCTGATACAAAACACTCACCCTGACGTGCTTGGGGTCACAATACATAGCCTACAGACCTGCAAGCTACTCGTAAATTACCGAAATAATGCAGTACACTGATGTACAGACATGTTCACTAATGTAAATTGGCAAAATGATGCATGTATAACGTTCTGCAAAGACGCTCACTAATAGTAAAATGTCGAAATAATGCATTGCACAGCCTACACAACTGAAGACCATTCGTAAATTATCGAAACAATGCAGTTCACTGACGTACAGATATGCAAACAACTCGTCATCTGTCAAAATAATGCATGTATATTGCTCTGCAAACACGCTCACTAATTATAAACTGCCGAAATAATGCATTGCACTGCCTACAGACATGGTCACAAAACAATGCAATACACTGATGCACATACACATCCACTAAATGTAAAACTGAATGTATAATGCTCTGTGAACACACTCACAACGCTTAAACCGCCGAAAATAATACAGCGCACAAACACTTATTGCACACAAAAAAACTTTTGAACTATTGTTAAGCAATTCGACCTTGATGTATCAGCAAACTGTTCCCTACAGAGATCCCAAGGTGCGTACGCTGGTCCAATCTGTCCCACATGCAAAACGTGTCTGGCCACGCATGTGTTTACCTCCCCAGTGTGGCTGATGCATAGCTGTAAGATGTTTGCCTAGCGACCCATCCTCACAGTTGCAGCTAAAAGGTTGTCAGTGTTATACTGACATCTCATGTCTATGTAAATAACAGCCAAGTCTCCCTCTGGATGCACTACAGAAATCTGTTTCAGTGCCTTCAGAAACTGTTTACAAAAATATCCCAGAATAACACAAGATGCATTCTTCCTAGCAGTCCTAATGGGAAAACCTGTCCCAAATGCAAGACGTGTTGTGCCATGTGCACGTGATTACCTGCCCAGTGTAGCTGATGGGGCGCTATGAGATGTTTGCATTGTGACTCAACCTAGCAGGCACAGCTAAAATGTTGTCAGTGTTATACTAACATGTTATATCTATGTAAATAACAGCCAAGACTCCTTCTGGATGCACTGTAGAAAATATCCCAGAATAACATAGGATGCATTCTTCCTAGCGATCCTAACAAGACAGTGATCCATTACACATCAGTCCCTTCCTGGAAATCTTAAAGTGTTACAGAAATAGTTAACGGTCGCTTTTGTAGAAGCTTTTGTGATGTCTCATCTTGTCTGGATGGAAATCATTGTCCTAACAAGACCTGTTTGAGAAAATATCCCATAATAACATGGCAAGCATTCTTCCTGATGGTCCTAACGAGGCATCCAGTCCATCAATTATTACCCTTACCAGAAATCGTAAAGTCCTGCTTTCATCATACATCTCAGAAACGGTAAACATTCTCACCACTAAAAATCTTCATCATGCATGTGCATGCTTGCGAAAACACCGTTAATCATAGAAGCATTCTTGTTATTTGGAAAATGAGATGATGGTCACGTCAAGCTTCTCATTGGCTGTCCATTCAAATGAAGCTATCATTGGTTGCCTCAGTCTATATGTAAACCCACAACCAGCCTCCATTGTTCTCAGTCCATTGCTGTCTGCCTTGTCGTGCATATCTTCATCTCTGTGTGTGTGTTTTTCTCCCAAAGGTGAAGAGAGGTAGCAGCAGAAACGATTCAGAGTATAGTGGCAAGAGGCATAGAGTTCTGGTGGCAGAATTACCAAGTGAGTAAATAATTTGTATTTTGAGTGTAAATTTTGTGTGTATGTTAAATTCGCCTTATTAACTCCGTCTCCTTGTTATAGTACAACTCTAGGATCTTATCTTGGAGTTTGAAGAGAGATGGGAGGGGGCTGGACCATAGTAGACTCTCAGAGTGCAGCTTCCTGTGGTGGGTTCACAGCCAGGATTGCCTTGTGAGTATAATTTTCATTGTAGCTGGTTCTTGTATAGTAGCAATTCGAAATTTTCTTACTTCATACTTGTTTTTTTCGCTTTATGTATCTTGTTTGTTGTTGTTGTTGTAGGTGAGACAGACCAGTTGCGAGATGCCGATTCTGACGAGCACAATGATATGCCTGCATGGATCAGACAAAGGGCTACTGAAAGAGCGGAGGAGGAAAGGCGCCATGATCTGACCCTGTTTGATGATTATGATGATGATGATGATGATTTCTTTGAGGGTGTGATGGAGTTGCTCTATGAAGTGTTAATGCCTTGGAGCCAGAGTGAAAAAAGTAATTACTCACTCTGCTTATAACCTTGTAATCGTCAGTATTCCTTCTTTCACTGCGCCAACTTTGGTAAGCAATGTACTGAACTATCTCTCTTCTTCTACAGTGTTCATGTCAACGGAGCTGCAACACAGTGTAGTGTGCATACCAGTGGTGGCTAAACCTTCTTCCTTACCAAAGCGGTGCTTGGTAAGGCACACTTCACCTCTGAGGGCGCTGCTAGTCGCTGCGTGGAAAGCAGCAGCCACCGTCACTGCTGCTCTGGGTTCTAAGGGTCGAGGCATGAGATACCACCCCTCAAGTTACTGGGTCAGGTCTGGAGCAGCAGCAGCATCAACAACAACAGCATCAGGAACCAACACCACACCCTAGCTGTTCCCATGGGTGTGACCCAGTAGCACCACAGCATCCTCCTCTGTCATAATCATCATCATCATATCAGCCTCATCAGAATCAGCGTAAATGCAAGGTATGTGTGCCTCAGCGCATACCGATTTGCCCCTCCCCTGCACCATCATCAACAGGGTGGACGGAGAATAGCATTAACAGTAATGGAGAAGATCCTGCAGCTAGTGGCAGTTCTCTCTCCTGTTCTTTTAGTGAAGAACACCAGGTCAGTGATACCATACTGTAATTAAAATATTCGGTGACTGCAGATGCCTTTGAGTAGCGAATCTCGTTCACGAGGATCGAGAACCCAGCAGGAGGGTACCACGACCCTGTTGGTCTTCTAAGGGTGTACCTACCTGTCTTTGAAATGGAGCTTCTCTAACAATAAGTAGTCAATGATCTGTGGTATCCCGCCATTAATAGTTGTGTGGTGCTCTGCATCGAACTATCGCACCGCCCAAAGCTGATTCTGGTGTTGAAGAGACATCTCTTCATTGTCTTTGGGGGGAAGATGGCGTCATAACGCTGAGCACGTCAATCGTCGAGTGGTTTCCTAAATCCACCTTGAGTGCCATAGTGGCCCTGTTTACTGAGATGCAGGTCTGAGGGTCAGCTAAAGCACTCAGCCAAATACTAGACCTGGACATCCATACACATGTCTATGGTCTGGTAAATGGAGGGTCTAGCTATATCAAGCCCCCTAAAGATATAGCTAAAAGCAGGCGTGCATTAATGTCGAAAATAGATCAGGCTTGTTTTGCATGGTCAATTTTGGCTTGCAAGAGAAATTACGATCGTAGGGATCATCCTGAGCGTCCCAGTACATACCATATAGGTGATAATATTCGTTGGTGTTATAACTTTGATGACATCGAGGTCCCCATCAAGGTTTAGGACATAACTAAATTTGAGGTGCAGAATACCAGAATATCGGTTCACGTTTATAGCCTGGAGAAGAAAAGCAAGTCAGATGAGCAATACAAGCATATTGTCGTCAGCACATTCCATTTCTCAAAATTTGTTGGTGAGCGTGAGTTGCATGTAAACCTGCTTCTCTTATCTGAGGGTGATAATTATCACTATGTTTCGATCAAAGACATATCCTCACTCTTTTCCTCCCAACTATCAACTAATCATTGTGTAAAGTGTATTTGCTTAAGGTGCTGGAGTTATTTCTCATCAGACAATTTGCTAGTGATGCATCTAGAAAACTGCACTTCCAAGGATCCGGCATGTGTTATTATGCCTACTTAGGAAAACAGATTCATTAAGTTTGAGAATGCTCATCACCAGGAGCAATGTCTGTTTGTAGTGTATGTCGACCTGAATGCTTTCTTGCTTCAGTCATCCGCTGTGAAGGTGATCCCGTGGCATAACAGACCAGCTTTACAGAAAAACATGTATCATATGCGACAGCATACCAAATTGTATTGTCCCATGATTCCAGTCTTAACTGCTACAAATCTTATGTCGGGGATAATCCTATGTTTTGGCTTCTCATTGAGTTCGAAAAACTTTCATGAAAAGTTGATAAGCGTTACAGGGACAACATTTCCACGACCAAATCAAAGGAGAATGAAGATTTGTACAATAACACAGTTGACTGGCATAGTTGTGGGCTGCCATTAGACAGCAAAGCAGAAGGTCCTCATAGGAACCACTGTCATCTCACGAGGAAGGTCCACGGCGCAGCTCACAATATGTGCCATTTGAAGTACCAGCTACCAAGGCATATACCCGTTTTCTTTCATAATTTAAGCAGGTATGGTGCTCACTATCGAGTTGAGCACTTGGCTGATTTCGGTTGGGAGAAAGATCAGGTCAGTGTCCTACCTGAGAGCGTCAAGAAATACATTCCATTCTCCAAACAAATGACTCCAAGAATTACTTTCTGCTTCCTTGATATTCTACGTTTTATGCAGGCACCACTCCAGAAACTCGTTGAAACATAACCTCGGGAGGATAGGCATATCACTCAAGCTGCATTTCCTGATGACGAGAAGTTTCAACTTGTGACTAGGAAGGGGATTTTCCCAAATGAGTATGTGGATAGTATGGCAAAACTCAATGAAACCAGGCTATTTAACATAATTGCATTCTCCAGCAATCTTAAAGGTGATGCCATAATGGATGCAGAGTATAACCATGCCTTGAATGTCTGGTGTAAATTCAACATTTCCACTTTAGGAGAGTTCGCACGGCTTTACATGGACACAGACGTGCACTTGCTTGTGGATGTTTTCGAGAAATTCGTCTGTGCATGGCCACATATTCTCTGCATCCCACCTTTTATTACATGGCTTCTGGGTTGTCTTGGGACACAACGCTCAAGAAAACAATGTGCAACATTAAATTATTGACTGACACTGACATGCTTCTTTCCTTTGAGTGAGGGATCCCTGGGGGACTTTGCCAATGTGTCCACAGACACATGAAGGCAAATAACCCAGGGATGGGTGACAGGTTCAATGCATCCTTTGATTCGAGTTGCATAATGTACCTGGATGTAAATAACTTATATGGGCATGCCATGCACCAATCACTCCAATTGATGAGTTTCGATTGTGCCCAAAGACGAACGCAAGGGATTAGGTGGAAAAATCATGGGGGGCATTGCAGTTGACTCTGATGTAGGGTAAGGTGGAGGCAGAACTCACATACCCATTAGTTTGTGTGATGCGCACACCGATTTGCCACTGTGTCCAGAGCAACTACTTCTGCAAGGAGGCTCCATGCTGAAACTGATGACAGTGCTGGGGAATAAGTGGAGATACATTACTCATTATCATAATCTCCAGCAGTGTCTCAGCTTGGGTATGGAGTTGGTTAGAATCTCCCATGCTATATCCTTCAAGCAGTCCCCCTGGTTGAAGGAGTGTATTGATTTTAATACAAGACAGAGAGCTTACACGACATGTGTCTTTGTGAAAGATATTTACAAATTATTGAATCATTCAATTTTCGGGAAAACAATGGAGAATTTGAGGAAAGGACGTGAAATTTTGATTAGAACCCAATAGGATGGGCATTATGGCATAAGAAACTACATTTTCAGACCAATTTTTAAGTTGATCACCATATTCAATAAGAACTTTGTTGCTGTGGAGATGGCTACGACTGCAGTAGAGTTTATGAAACCTATTTATGAGGGGATGTGGATAGCAGACCTATGCAAACTCCACATGTACCACTTTCATTATGAGTTTGCAAAAACTCATTTTGCAGATCCTAAATTATTTTATATGGATACAGATACTGTAGCTTTATCTATTGGGTGAAGAACTATGATCCATATGAAGTAATGAGGTACCACATTAATGACTCAAACACATGCTCATACATGGCCAATAATCCTTATGGTATTGTTCCACAGAACAAGAAGGTTATTGGTCTTATGAAGGATAAGGCGAATGGATTTCTAATTGTGGAGTTTGTAGGTCTGCCACCAAAAATGTATGTGTATCGCATATTGGAATGTGCCACCCAGAGGAGTTGGGCTAAGTGTGTGCATTGTGTGGCATTGAGAGCCCTCTCTATCCAAGACTATTTGTGGTGCCTGTTCAGCAGTGTTTGAGGTGCTGCACTGCAGCCACCACATATGGTTATTCGATTGAGAAGACATGAGGTGTACACTGTGCTGCAGCCTAAAATCGCCTGTCGCTTCTTGATGATAAAAGGGATATTTGTACTGATGGGACAGAATGGGTGGGGGGCTCTGATTGAGTGAGAGTGAGAGAATGAGAGAGAGAGAGGGAGAGGGAGAGAGAGAGTGTGTCTGCAGAGTAGTAGTATGACTCTTTTATCATAGTGTAAGTAATTTTGTGTGTGTGTGTGTCATGTAAATATCTGTGTGTACTATATATATATATATATGTATGTATGTATGTATACACACAAGAATATGTGTGGGAAAACAGGCTAAGAAAAAGAAAAAAGTCTATACATGCACACCATGTATGTGAAAAAAAGGTTTAAAAAGCACAAACAAAAAAATATTAAAAAACATAAACAGAAAAAATTTGTATATCTATTTATTTGTTCATACGCAATGTATGTGTAGCCTGTAAATACATATATCTATGCAACATGTGCGTCTTGTAAATAGAATAGTTTTTAAGTTTTTCACCTGCTGCTAGCCATCCAAGTCAGAGTAGTTTTTAAGTGTATATATACCTATAAGACTTATTGTACTTCAAAAACTACATTGTACCTCAAGAATTATATTGTACCTCAAGAACTATATTGTATTTGTGTGAACTGAATAAACGAAGAAAAAATATGCATCACCATACATCTTAGTTGTTGTTATTTATAAAAAAAACCTATCCTCTATTGCACACACACACACACACACACACACACACACATAGGTCACAAATGACATTAGTTTTGCTGAAGGTGAGTGCCATTGACAAGGTGAAGTTTAAGATGGAAGATCATAAAATATATAGAATGGTTGCATGGAATTACGCTTATCATGCAGCACAAATTGGGTTATTGGAGCAGGAGGCACGTGACAGTGTCTTCTTCCAAAGATATGAAGCAGACATGCCTAAAATTATATCTCCTGTGCCTGAAAAAGCCACAGAGGTAGCATCTGGTGAAAACTGGACACTGACAAAGCGGGAACAGGACTGTGAAAAAGAACGCAGAGGTTGTGCGGTAAAAATTCATTTATTTCTCACCCATTTTCATAAGCAGACACATCAACACTATTTTCACACAGCTTCTTGTTCTTCTTGAGTCGATGGAGAGCAGGACACCCATAGAATTCCAGGTCTCGAATAGCACCAAACTGGAAGATTCGATGCGTCCATGAGATCTTCTCCTCCCCGTTCATGTAAATGATGGTATCCGTGTGGTCGAATAATGGAAGTGAAGTCACCATATCTTTATAGAGTAAGCCAGGATCATCCCAGTGAATTCCATGGTAAAAGTGTGTCAACCACTTTGCACTCTTCTGTGTCTTACCACACTTCACATACTTGAAAGACCTCGATGATGAAATGTTTGCTGAAAATATCTCTATTATTCCTGCATCTTCCGTGTACACTATGAATGCAGCATATTTGAATACGAGCTGTCCACGCTCACCATCATAGAAATCCTGAGCGTCTGCAATGATGTTCACACATTGAGATGCCATTGTTGAATGCTCTAGGTATAGTGCAGCACCTATTCATTTCTACAGCTTGTTGCACAACACCGGTAAGCAGGCAGTAGTTGATCGCATGGTCATGTAGAACTAGAGCATGTGTTGCAGTGTGTTCTGGGAAACTTGTCGAATTTTCAAATTCAATTTGCACATCTATACGTCCAGACACAATTATCTCATTCTGTTTTGAGCAGTACGATGATCAGTGATAGCTCCTTGGACTTCCGTGGACTGAGCAGACACCCTTTTCCTTCTTCTGCAGCACTGTCATAGTAAGCACAAAACCTTGCATACATGTCATTTGCTAGACTGTATCCATTTTCATCCCAATGCAGGAGTAAACTGTCATATGGGTAGAATTCTGAATTCAGGTAGATTTTGGCTTTAGTTAACTTGCAGTTGTCGAACACAATAGAATCATTTGATATATTACCTCTTCTATCAGTCTGAAACACAAGTATGATAAATCTAGGTGTGTCTTACTGCAAAGAGGTTTTAATAGCATATATTTGTCTGATTGCAGTCGGTACCACTGTGTACTCGAAAACCTCCCATGAGCGAAATGTTAGTGATAGAAATATACCAGAATTCAGGACTTTTAAAAGCTTCAAATGCTCCTCATCTGATACACTGATGTGAGGCATTTTCCATATTAATTTGCTGATTGTGATCATATTCTCCTCTTGAGCTCCTTAAATGTTGCACTCTGTACCAGAATGAGTTCCTGTTTAGCATTCATAAAAATCTGCCTCATGTCCTCAAAGTAGCCCATAAGCATTTTTAGAGCTGTGCATGCAGTAAATCGGTTGTACTCTGCAACTGTTCTATCCTCCAGATCGTCTATGAACTATCCCACACTTTCTAAACCATTCAAACTCATGGATGATGCAGAGATGTATGTTTTAATGGTTGATGTTATGCTGACATTGCGTGTACGGTCGATCTCAAACCCATTGTTTTCATACCATATCTCTCGACACAGGAATGCTGAAGCATTACATGTAAGTTTGGATCCCACTGTATCATTGCTCTCGGTTTTCTTGAATGACCCTTCCAAATATATGAAACTCTTGCATGGAAGTATCAGTGTGTCTTGGTACTGGATGACAATCCTAATTTCATCATTGTTCTTAAATGTAGTTGAAGCATAAGGTTTATGAGAGAAGTATTCCTGACATACACTATGTGATCAGAAGTATCCAGACATCCCCAGAAACATACTTTTTCATATTAGGCGCATTGTACTGCCATCTAATGGCAGGTACTCCATATCAGAGACGTCACTAGTCATTAGACATCGTGAGAGAGCAGAATGGTGTGTGCTGCGGAACTCACTGACTTTGAACATGGTCAGGTGATTGGGTGTCACTTGTGTCATATGTCTGTACAGGAGATTTCCACACCCCTAAACATCCCTAGGTCCACTGTTTCCGATGTGATAGTGAAGTGGAAACGTTAAGGGACATGTACATTATAAAAGCATACAGGCTGACCTCATCTGTCCACTGACAGAGACTGCCGACAGTTGAAGAGGGTCGTAATGTATAATAAGCAGACATCTATCAACACCATCATACAGGAACTCCAAACTGCATCAGGATCCACTGCAAGTGCTATGACAGTTGGGGGTGGGGGTTTAAGAAAAACTTGGATTTCATGGTCGAGCAGCTGCTCATAAGCCACACATCAAGCCAGTAAATGCCAAACGACACCTGGACGATTGAACAGTGGATAAACGTTGTATGGAGTAGACGAATCACGGTACACGAGGTGGCGATCCAATGGCAGGATGTGGGTATGGCGAATGCCTGCTGAATGTGGACTGCCAGCATGTGTAGGCCAACAGTAACATTCGGAGGTGGCGGTGTTACAGTGTGGTCGTATTTTTCATGGAGGGGGCTTGCACCACTTGTTTTGCGTGTCACCATCACAGCACAGGCCTACATTGATGTTTTAAGCACTTTCTTGCTTCCCACTGTTGAAGAGCAATTCGGGGATGGCGATTGCATCTTTCAACACAATCGAACACCTGTTCATAATGCATGGCCTGTGGCAGAGTGGTTACACTACAATAACATCCCTGTAATGGACTGGACTGCACAGAGCCCTCAACTGAATCCTATAGAATACCTTGGGATGTATTGGAACGCTGATGTCATGCCAGGCCTCACCGATGGACATCGATACCTCTCTTCAGTGCAGCACTCCATGAAGAATGGGCTGCCATTCCTGAAGAAACCTTCCGGCACCTGCAGCTGCATACATCGCTGACAGGATACAGTTGTTCAAATGGTTCTGCTTCCCACCATTCTCCTTCTTCTTGTTTAGTGCACAACATGCAGCATTCATAACTCGCTAGAAATTCATCACTCCTAAATCCAACTTAATTTTTCCATATATGTTTTTATCAACATTAAATGCTGCAATGCATTGATGTATACCAATACCCATTCTTCTGCATATCGCCTTAGCCTTGTCAGCTAAAATCCTACCTGCAATGTGACGATCTGAGAGTTCTTTATTTGCAGTGCATGCAATGTCATGTTCCATACACACTTCGTCGAGCAAATTAACCTCCCTATCACCTCGTGCCAAGCATTTGTGTAATTTTAGAATCTGTAATTCCACTGGCAGTTTGCCTAGAATAGCACCACCTCCTCAAATGCATCTCCTAGTATGCATGTTATGCTACTGCTGTGTTTATGAACTGTGCACCCTATTATGTAGTAAATCGTTAGCATCAATTCTGCTGTTTTGTGCTGCAGGAAAAGCAGACCATTTGACTAGTGCTCTATTTCCCTGATATCTTATGACTCTCGCTGCGAGAAACACATCCGGTTCTGAGCTTTTCTGCAACTCCTCGTTGCAGCAGCAACCTGCAATTTCTTCACCTTTACTATCCTTAAAGATATAAGTTCTAGTATTCGTTCTTTGTACCTCTGAAACAATAAATATCTCAGTTGACCAGTTCAGTAGGTATGATTTCTCAAATGCTGTCTTTCCTCCGATTGCGAAAACATTCTGTTGGCACCCACCTGCATAGGGAGAAATGATCATCACGATAAAATAAGAGAAATCAGGGCTCGCACGGAAAAATTTATGTGCTCATTTTTCCCATGTGCTGTTCGAGAGTGGAACGGTAGAGAGACAGCATGAAGGTGGTTCATTGAACCCTCTGCCAGGCACTTTATTGTGAATAGCAGAGTAATCACGTAGATGTAGATATAGATACGCACCCAATCACCTACATTACGTTTCTGTCTGCATGGCTCCAGTATTTTAATGCGATAGTACACTGTATCCATGAGTCTATTATCACGAACAGCGATTGGTTTCATTTTTATTGTGGTATGTTTGGTTCGATTATACTGAGCAGTTATTTCTGGGATGATCTCTGTCCATTTGCATGAGCCGCGAAAGTTAAAATGCATCCACATTCGACCTTTTCTTGTTCTCTTCAGGCGCTCCACAATGCTTGCCTTCAGATGAGTGAATGTTGAGTAGTGATGTATTCCGTACCGCTGCATCACGGTCTTGAATACCTATTGTAGAACTCCCCACCGTGATCCATTTGGAGGTTGTCTGGGCATCGATTGGTCCCCGTCTGTAGCAAATGGTCAAAAACATTCGTGGCATTTGTACCTGTTTTGGTTTTGACAAGTAATGCACAGGCAAATTTGGAGTATGTATCAATAACCATTAAAATATATTTGAATGCATTCTCATCATGTGAATATTCCCTCATATCTACAAGATCAGCTTGGCATAACATGCTTATGAGGGTATATTTTGCGTGCTTGTTTGTGCAGTTCTCGAACTACTATCTCCACACTTATTCGATGATACCTCTCTCTTTAAGCTCAGAGATTATGGAAACAACCTCATTCGAATGAGCTGTTTATCTGCAGCAGCTGATGCCATGAGCAGCCGTTGTCGATCTATTAGCTCGTTGGGGTCATCATAATATATATACTGTGGGATTCGATTGTTCACTGCTTTATGCTTAATGTCAATACCATCGCCACTGCTGCTGCTGTTGTTGTTGTTTTCGCCCTCAAGTATTGGTTTTATGATGATTTTATGTTCCTTGTTGCTCAGGAGTTTTGTGATCTTATTTAGCGCCATCAAATATTGGTTTTATGATGATTTTATACTGCTTGTTGCTCAGGCTTTTTGCGATCTTATGTACATCAGTCAAATGTAGCATTTCACTGTACATTTTTCTATCATTAACTCAATAATTTATGTGTTTTAAGGTAGGTCTTAAGAAAATAAGACTCATTAAGCCAGGTGTTCTCTCAAACCGCCTGTCACCAATCTGTATTGGGTCATCAGTTACATTTATGGGATGCAAACCGAACATGCCAGGTCCCCCTGCCCCCCCCCCTCCCCCCTCCATGCTGACGCCGAATGTTCTATCTATCTGACCAGGGGCGTGACGGATAATGAATTTGTCAATGGCAACACCATTATCCTGTGGTCTTTGTGGTCTTGTTTTGCTGACAGCTGCCTGAGAGATTCAGTAAATGGCTTAAAGGTCTTTCTTAGTGTTTGCTATTGGTCCTTATGCCCTCTGCAATTTCTCTCGAACCGCTTTCTGCGCTTGAATGACTTTCTACTTCATTGACATTTTGGTGTATACTAATCAGAGGTCTCTGCAGCGTGAGGCTTTATATATCCACTCTTCTTCTTCCTTTTATTATGTGCTTGTTCACCCTTCTGAACAACAAGGAACTCCACATCTATTTTCCACTCAATAGCCTCGACCTTTTCAGTTAACAATGGTAAATTTAGTGACTTGGCTTCCATGTATTTCAGGAACCACTGGAACCATTGACATGAAACTTTTACAGAACATTAAACTGTATGTTCTGAGTCTACTGAACCACAATAATTGCGTTTCAGCCACTGCTTTCGGAAATACAATTTTTTTAATTACATGGTTAAATTTAGGGTACTTTTTTGTATGTTACCCTAAATAATTTTAATTATACATAACATTATGTTCTTCTTTTAGTTCAGTTGACTCAGGATATGTATGTTATTACTCCCTGAAAATTTGAATACTCTACCCAAAGTGGTTTCTGAGATTTAGGGAAAAATGCAACACAAAATCTAAATTTTCAGGAACGCTTCTGAAGTTTCAAAAGTCTGTAACTCAATATATGCTTAATTTTTTTAAATTTTTAGTCACCCAGAAGCTCCCTGCATCATACTGTATAACATCCTTTTGATCTTTTTCCAAGTTTTTTCTTCTTTTCCTCTTTCTGGACTCCTTAGTGACCAACTGTACTGCATAATCTGCTTTATCAATGCAAACCTTCTCCATCTGTTCAAGTTCTCTGATGCAGTTTGCTCCAGGATTGATTCCTATATGCTGTAGCACTTTCACCCTACCAATGTTGCCATCATGAAAAGCAATAACTGCATCACTGACCCCCTCCCCCCCACTTTAGTGTCTTCATTCCAACAAAAACATTTTTGATAAACAAGTCCATATAAGATTATTGACTGACTCATTGGGATTTTGAGTCTGACCATGCAGACACTTCTTCAATAATTAGGGAGTTGCCAGTTTTCTATAAATAGGTTTTATGATATCCATGACTGCTCCTGGGATGGAATGTTTATGCTTGTATGAACTGTTTGAGTACTGGGCACTGCGGTAATTGCACCATGAACCAGGTCCAGGAGGGCACAGGTGGTGCACGGGTTTTTCATCAGTTGACAGTCTGTGGAAGCCCATACTATCTGCTTCATTTTCAACAAATTCTCAGTATTATTTCTAATGACCATCCCATAATACTGCTGTAGTTCATCAATCATTTTGTCTGTCAGCCTGCCTCATGGTTTTACCATCAGAAAGTTTATTGTCTCTCAAACGTCATTTCAACTTCCTCAATCTGGTGCCAATCCTCTTCTGGACATGACCAACACATTCCAGTTTTGTGATTATCTTCTCACCATAAGGCTGAGCAGCTACTACACTGTTATATGCTTTTGAGTCTTCTAAGAACTTAGAGTGACATACTCCCCTTCCGTTCACAGCTTGAGTAAAAATTTCAATAGCTGTAGAGGCCTCCATACCACCACTTGTTCCTTCATAATTTCTGTCACAGACATGCGTTTCTTCGTTCCCTGATTTACGCTTATAACAATGTTTGCTTAAAATCTGGAAATCTATGACCTTTCCAGTATTCACATTGGTCACCATAGCAACAGAATTTTTACAACTGTAGCCACACTTCTGTCAAGTGCCATCAAAAGCTACTGGTATGTCAGTCATACCATCATTTATTTCAACAGTTTCGTTTGCAGCACCCTTCATTGACTCATGTGCAACAGATTCCACAGCAGCTCCAATAAATCCTTCATACTTGACGATTTTACAAGGTTGGTGTGGCATATTCGTCACAACACACATTGTTTCTGCTGCAATGTGTTCTTTGCCAATAGCTTTCAATCCATAAAACCACTTGACATTTACTTTAAAATGATTATCTTTACACTAATCAGAATTCCAAAATGAATGAGTATATTTACAACTGGCAAAAATTAATTATAAGTTTCCTGGCTAATCCATTTGATACTTCACTGTCTTCATGTAAATTAACTGGGCCTCCACATATTTTACAACACACACATTCACCTAACACCCTTGTTAGGATGCGTAAATCTATCAGAATATAACCTAATCTACCATTTACATCACTTTCGTTTTGAGAAAACAGTGTATCAAAACGTTTTATTTCAATCTTTGAAGCACTAATGGGTGTTTCTCTAGATACTGACGAGTTTGCCTGTATTTCATTGTCTGTAACTTCACATTCCATATGTTGAACACAATGTTTCACTTTATTCGAAAATCTGTAACCATGAAACCCACGTTTATTCAGAATACTCCGTTTTGGCGTCAATCTATTCATCACTTTTTCTTGGAAAAACGTTAGCACCTCGACATACAATGCGCGTTTATACTACGAAACGATTCAATATTGTTTTTGACAGTGCTATGAATACAAATATGTAATTTAACCTTTATAACACAGCAATCCACAGCCTTCTATATAAAAAATTACCGATTTTATTAGATCTTGGAGTAATGCATATAAAAATTTTAACATTTTCAACCAGCGTAGATTATATTATGGACTATAATGAGAGGTATGAAATAAAATACATACACAGTCTGAGATTATATATACATACATTATTTATTTAAATACCATACATCGGATGCAGTATTTCAAAAAAATCATCAGACTCTTTTTTTATCTTCTTCTTTGCAGTTGTACAGTATTTCTCAACGACAGATTTTTGATATGCAGTCAATTCCGCAAGTATGTCCTTCAAGTCAGTGGGTGCCTCAAAGTACTTGGGTTTTTCAGAAGCACATTTAAGCTGTTTCTCTATTGATTCTGTATTCATGAACAAATAAAGATACTGCTCCAAATCATCATCATGTACAATATGCACACAACCGAGGTTTACAACATGATTGTATGCAGAGTCTATGCTCAGCAACCGACGACTCAATCTCCCCAAAGCAAAGCGTAGCGCAGTATCCAGATCATATAAGTTCATAACTGAGGGTGCCATAGATAAAACACTTGTCACCAGATTTCACACATAGAGCAGAGTCATCATACACTGTTGTAATAGATAGTGTCACACCACTAAGGCGAATGTCTGGGGGGTGGGGTGGGGGATACAAGTTGGGTAATACTCTGTAGTTATCTGCTGATTGATGTAGCACTCTGCACAACGTATTCGTTCCAGTCGAACTCAGAAATAGACACTTCAACACCCTTCGATGCATTTTCAGTTTCTGTTCTCACATGCAAGCCCCAGTCCTGAATTGCTTCTATACCCATGTTTACATGTTTCGTTCCACTGTGAGTTAAATTGTATGTAAATCTGAAATGCATGGTTACACTTGATGCTTCTTATCCACAGCACCTGCACTCTGCATTAGCACAGGGATGTTCTGCTGGGATGAGTTGTATGTTGGTGTCCAATACTGCCCTCAACCTTGCTGTTGTTTAAGACCACCAGTAGCGTTCGACATACTGGGAGCAGACAGCATGTCTTCATCACACAAATCAATGTGCAGGACAGACAATAACAGCTCCTTGTACTGCTCCAGCAAGTGGGCTATGTGTGCTACAGGATCCCACGTGGCTGCTACAGGTTCAGACATGTTGGAGGTACTTGCTGCCGCAGGCCAGAGATTGGTGCAGTTCTCGACAAGATGGCAGCTGAGGTTGCTCTGGGTCTGGAGGTGGCAGAGGTCGGGATGTTGGCACTCTCCCCTGCAGGTGTGGATGTGTCGAGGGCTACTGTTGAAAGGTTACATACAGACCAAGACGCGAAAACAACCAATAATAATACTGCTATCAGCAGACGAAAGTGTGATATGGAGTATTTACTTCTCTGTTTATTCCTGTTCTGGAGGGCTGTTATGGATTGTGACTGCAGCTGACACTTAATGTTTCTTATTCTGCTATTGCTGGCTGACTGTGCGAGACTGAGGTTGCAGAGCTGCTGAGCCTGTTCTATACTCCCTCCAATGATGTTACCAGATACAGCCATCCTACTGGCTGAAGTCTAACATGTGACCAGATTCAGTGCTCCTATTGGTCCTCGCATTTTTTTTCCAGACCACCATCCTGGATCACGTCATGGGAGAGACGAGAGCGCCCTCTGGTGGCGATACTGTCTACTATGTCAGTTGGACTCGAGAGCTCATGGTGAACACACTGAATGGAGCTACTGCCTATGGCAACTCAAATTGTTTAAATTAACAATGCCTGCAAAATAAAGACTTGTGTCCATCCTGTCCAGCAGCCCAGCACAGGCTGAGTTCTTTTCCCACCAATTCCAGGGAAGAGGTGGTGGTTCAATGACTTAGGTTAGTGAAGGTAGCCCAATTGACCCGTTTTCCCGCCAAAATTTGAACTTCCAGCCAAAATCGTCCCGCCATTTTCTTTAAGATGGGAGGGGTTGGGAGAGGGGGGTTAGCCGGCCGGAGTGGCCGAGCGGTTCTAGGCAAGACAGTCTGGAACCGCGCGACTGCTACGGTTGCAGGTTCGAATCCTGCCTCAGGCATGGATGTGTGTGATGTCCTTAGGATAGTTAGGTTTAAGTAGTTCTAAGTTCTAGGGGACTGATGACCTCAGAAGTTAAGTCCCATAGTGCTCAGAGCCATTTGAACCAATTTTGAGAGGGGGGGGTTAGGTTAGTGGAGGTAGGCCAATTGACCTATTTTCCCGCCAAAATTTGAATTTCCCGCCGTGACGTCATTGCGACGTTGCCACATCTATCACCGCCATCATTGATTCGTTATCTTGAATAAATCTGGCAACAGTGCAGAGTGGCGCCATACGAACTTTGTCCTACTAATATCCAAGAGCCAGCTTTGGATAAAATGGCTCGTATGAGGTCCTCCTCTGCCGCTCGACGTATTGTTCACTCGCTGACATTCAATACTGACGCCAATTTCCCTTAGCTATTGGCCCGGATCCTCGGAAATCAGCGCCCGAGCCTTTTTGATGACTGCTGCAGTTCGTGACCAGCGTTTCCTCGAATGGGGTTTCCTCGCTGGGAGAGCGGAACCTTCCCTAGACTTCTCCGAAACTTTATACTTGCCCACAATATCATAAACAGGTTGATCTCGGGTACCAGAAGAATCGAACTATTTCAGTGGGCGAATGCCCAACGTGAAGACTTCCGATAATAGCAACTCTTCGGTTGTACTCCGCACTTGTCCGTAACATCTCGGCCATTTTAAGGTTCTGACTGTTTACTACGTGCCTATGGCTTTCAAGAACTCCAGTCGCGACCTCCGGCGGAATTATGATACGGTGGGAAATTCCAACTGAAATTTGTACGGATTTAAGCACCACACTCTGTACACTTATATACATTCTAGAGGGAAACTGAACGTCAAGAGATGCACATTCGTCTTCTGACATAGTACACAGGCTCTGAAGTGGAAAAGAAAAGATTTGGGTACCATGGTTTCACACCAAAAATTAATTCAGTGTGGAATTGGCTCAGGCTGTTTATCAGTAATAACATAACCAACATCACACAAAAGTCAAACACGCGAAAGTAAACATAGAAGCCATGTAGCATCGACATTTGAGAGTGAAATATTAAAAATTGAAGCGTACCATCAAAAACGCGGTAAATATAGACAATGGAAAACAGTGAAATCTTTCGAGTGTAATGGCTTACACAATACTCATACATGTCATTTCATGACGAAAAACTGAAACGTCATCAACAACTGAATGACAACTGGTGATAGATGACTGTAACATTGCCCAGCGACACAACACATTTTGATCTCTACATCTGAAGCAGCGAATATGAACACAATAAGCTGAGTATGCTGTCCGCGCTGTGAGCGACAGTGCTCTGTAAATACACTAAGTGATCAAAAGTATCCGGGTACCTGGCTGAGAATGAGTTACAAGTTCGTGGCGCCATCCATCGGTAATGCTGGAATTCAATATGTTGTTGGCCCACCCTTAGCCTTGATGACAGCATGCACTCACGCAGGCATACGTTAAATCAGGTGCTGGAAGGCTTCTTGGTGAATGGCAGTCCATTCTTCACGGAGTGCTGCACTGAGGAAAGGTATCGATGTCGGTCGGTGGCACGACATCGGCGTTCCAAAACATCCCAAAGGTGTTCTACAGGATTCAGGTCAGGACTCCGTGCAGGTCAGTCCATTACAGGGTTGTTATTGTCGTGTAACCACTCCGCCACAGGCCGTGCATTATGAACAGATGCTCGATCGTGTTGAAAGATGCAGTCGCCATCTCCGAATTGCTCTTCAACAGTGGGAAGCAAGAAGTTGCTTAAAACATCAATGTAAGCCTGTGCTGTGATAGTGACACGCAAAACAACATGGGGTGCAAGCCCCCTCCATGAAAAACACGACCGTCTCCGAATTTTTCTGTTGGCCTACACACGCTGGCAGTCCACATTCAGCAGGCATTCGCCATACCCACACCCTGCCATCGGATCGCCTCATTGTGTACCGTGGTTCGTCTACTCCATACAACGTTTATCCACTGATCAATCGTCCAATGTTTACGCACGCTACACCAAGCGAGGCGTCGTCTGGCATTTACCGGCGTGATGTGTGGCTTATGAGCAGCTGATCGACCATGAAATCCAAGTTTTTCTTAAACCCCCACCCCCAACTGTCATAGCACTTGCAATGGATCCTGATGCAGTTTGGAATTCCTGTATGATGGTGTTGATAGATGTCTGCTTATTATACATTACGACCCTCTTCAACTGTCGGCATTCTCTGTCAGTCGACAGACGAGGTCGGCCTGTATGCTTTTGTAATGTACGTGTCCCTTAACGTTTCCACTTCACTATCACATCGGAAACAGTGGACCTAGGGATGTTTAGGAGTGTGGAAATCTCCTGCACGGACATATGACGCAAGTGACACCCAATCACCTGACCATGTTCAAAGTCCGTGAGTTCCGCAGCACGCTCCATTCTGCTCTCTCACAATGTCTAATGACTATTGAGATCGCTGATATGGATTATCTGGCAGTAGGTGGCAGCACAATGCACCTAATATGAAAAAGTATGTTTTTGGGGGTGTCCAGATACTTTTGATCACATAGTGTACCTTTTGCATCACACAATTCGGCGCACAGGCGATCGAGCCAGCAAGCAGTAGCGCTGACGACCAGCTCACTCACACCTAGATGACACAGCCACGCGAATTTGCCACCATGTCAGGGATCTTTTACGAATCATACATAACATCAGCCGCCTGCTTAGAATCTATAAATGGCGATAGGTATCATACATGTAATTGAATATTTATATAAATTTTATGGTAAAATCAAAAGCGTCGAAAGTGACGCTATCCATTGTCGTGAATGATCAGAATGATCCTCCTACCTTTACGAAGAACTTGGTATTTGCTAGGAGCTCATCAGTTCATTTACAATTCCCGCATAGGCATTCTGTATTTTCCTCATGTTGATACATCTTGGACTCTTCAGTGTTGCTATTCTGCATTACATAGATTAAGCTCTTGATAGGCTGAAAGCGAAGGAATACATGTTGTTGTTTGTCTCCAGTAAAGGCATTAAGACGTTCTCCAAACCTGAGCAGCCGACCAGCACTAGTGATATAGACCTTTGTTTGCATGAATCAACTCGGTGATATTTCGCACAGTACATTCTATATTTCTACTATAATTTCAGACTCACGGCACAGGTGTAGTTCTAGCGTATAGCAGTATCATCCATTGAATTATCCCGGTAAGACTTTCACAATTCTACCACAGACCGGAAACCACAAGTCGGAAGTTGAATTTTGCATACACATTTCTGACGAGCAGTGCAACTTTTGAATCAGTAGATCATTTTTTCGTCTTTTTTCTGAATCTGATGTCTGCGAGCAAGTGGTAGTGCAGAACATACTCAATACGAAAATGCCGATGGTGTTTTAACGCCATACAACAGTCCTTAAACGTACATCTAAGTTACAAGTTCATACACTACGGCCGCTAACTTTAAGAGGGTGAAATCACTACTTTGGACGCCAAATACAACATTGATTCTGTCTGACAACCCAGTTGTAGATTCCCGAAAGTGTTAATAGCAACTGTGAGCGAAATTCACATCCAATTGAAGTACGTAAATTGTGGTATGTTCACATCATCTTCTATAAAATGATCATCAGCTATGCTAAACGTATATGACGAAATAGCGACGTCTTACTAGAGAATACTGTGTCCCCTTCTTAATCATGACATTTCAGCATGAAAGAAACTGTCGCCAATGCTAGATCACAGCGCATTTTAACACGAAAAACAGCCAACCAGAAGTCAGAAACGCTAACTTTGTGTTCCAACAAATACTTGACAACACAATAGAAGAGCACTTACTTGTAATTACAATACACAACCGATAAAGATTATTGATAAAAATGTAATTTTGACTTTGCCCATTTAATTACCTTAGTGCAAATTTTGAACCGATTTGTACAAGTTAAGTGGCGCGCCTCAAAAACCTCCCAGAAAAACGTGTTAGTTGCACGTAAAATTCGAACTGTGCACACACAAATGATGCCATTAGCTGAGCACTAATTTCAGGCCAGTTAACATCTTTTGTAAAAGGAATTAATCGATTCGCACAATTTGCCTGCGCTCCAGCTTTGGTTCGTCGTTCAAACCTCGCTTAATATATTGTGACATAGCTACTGTCAGATAGCTGTTCGAATGGCTATGTAAATTGGCGCTGGTCCGGCCTAAACCAAAAACTTTTTACCCCATGTTTCTAGCGCAAATAGGAACCATCACCAAAACATTCCAAACCGCGAATGAGTGCACAGCCTTCACAAACACATTTGCTAAAGTGCTTCCTCTTCTGTTTCATTATTTAATTAAACTGTAATTGAAAAAGATTAATATTTCTAAAATCCTGGTGTGGTGACGGCCTTAATCTGAGCAGGCTAAATAAATAAATTATAAAATTATAATTTTAAACAGGGAAACAGTTTCTAATGTTCAGCAAAAATATATTTCTTTGGACGTGAACAAGCTTTATACTTGTTACAGTTAGACCATCTTTATGTGACAACTGAATGTCACAAACAGAGATAAAAATGATTTGTGACTTACACAGATGTTATTTGTCCAGAAATACAAAAATGACCTAGATGTTTATACAGAAAAAAGTACATTTTTTGTTACATAGAAATAATTATGTTAACTAAAAATGGGGGAAACAAAGTTTTTATGTGGAGATATGTTTAACAGATGACGAGAAATAAGATCAATTTACAATCTAATTCTAGTATTTGTAATGAAAACTTAATTTAACGAACGGAAGAAAGGAAATAGGGTCTGATCATTTAACACTAAGCTGGCATTCTGTGTCGCATGTTCATGGATTTCCAATTTTACCCCTCTTAACTGAATGTAAAACTTTACATCAAAGGCCTACATCACATGTATAGTTTTCCTTTAAAGTGTGGTCAGCAAAGGTTGAATCTTTCTTCCTGAATCTCCAGCTTCTCTCATGTCCAGATGACCTGATGGCCAGAACTGTGCCTGACTGACTGATATATACATTCTCACACTGCTTTCACATGATGTTGCACACACCACTCTGTTCCAAGAACAGTAATTTTTCTTTACTATAGAATAAAAATTTTGATATGCTGTTGGTATTATAAAATGCAGGTCTGTACCTGCGAGACTTTAACTTTTTTGCAGTCTTATCTGAAATGTTGGGCAACGGCCTTGCCGCAGTGGATACACTGGTTCCCGTGAGATCACCGAAGTTAAGCGCTGTCGGGTGTGGCCGGCACTTGGATGGGTGACGATCCAGGCCGCCATGCGCTGTTGCCATTTTTCGGGGTGCACTCAGCCTCGTGATGCCAATTGAGGAGCCACTAGACCGAATAGTAGCGGCTCTGGTCAAAGAAAACCATCGCAACGACCGGGAGAGTGGTATGCTAACTACACGCCCCTCCTATCCGCATCCTCAACTGAGGATGACACGGCGGTCGGATGGTCCCGATGGGCCACTTGTGGCCTGAAGACGGAGTGCTTTGCTTTATCTGAAATGTTCCCAATGTATGGGATTTTGCACCAAGCTTTTATGTACTGA
Organism: Schistocerca cancellata; assembly: GCF_023864275.1. Taxonomy (NCBI): domain Eukaryota; kingdom Metazoa; phylum Arthropoda; class Insecta; order Orthoptera; family Acrididae; genus Schistocerca; species Schistocerca cancellata. The sequence continues at coordinate 197,219,510 of NC_064630.1, forward strand.
TTGTTTGTCGTTGGTCTGCCGTCCAAAAGTGGTGTAATTTTATGCATTTTCTTTTTTTTCGTAGTGTTTTACCAATCAGGGCAGAGCTACAGCCATTGCTGGAAGCGATATGTTTGATGGTCTGTAGTTCTGTTTGGAAGGCTAATTCAGATTTACACAGCGCTGAGGCAGTTATGTCTTCTGAACATGAGAGAGGGCGGAGATTAAGGAAGAAAGGTTTAATCTCTGCTGATCACTTTTTTTAAAGAAAACCACTCCGACGATTTAAAATCTATACGACAAAGTTATCGCAAAGCGGAAAAGACGGTGGAAGATGTGAGTGAATCTGCTATAACAGTTAGCCTTTCTTGCTTCATCAAAGCAGCTGGAGCCCTTTATTAGAGCAACAGATTCTAACCCCCACTCTGAGATGCCGAACTAAAAACCTCCGTCCTTCGTCGATTGAAAAAATACCAAGTGGAAATCTTGTCTCCAGACTGAACAATCTATTAAGGTGCAGAATCCCATGTCCGATAAAGTAAGGACGGAGGTCAGGGCTTAACTTCCTTAATGGCGTGGTCGCTACAGACCTCACACACACTCGGTACAGGTCTGCCGTCTTGACCAGTGTCCCACCTCGCAGAGTCAAGTGCTCTTCGTAAGAGCATACAACAGGTCGTTCTCGTTGAGGATATGGTGTGAACTCGAGTACAGCGTTCTATTAATTATGTAAAACAAAGAGTATTTGCTCATTATTTCTGCTCATAGGTACGAATTTCATTAGCACCTCTCGTGAATGTCACAATGTAAATACTATGTCTAGTGTAATTTGTCCTTAACAAGCGAAGTAATGAAATGCTATCATACCTCTATGAGCACAACCCAAGCTCCTCTCCATCTTGTTTCCTGATGTAACGCTATAAAGGGGACAGGATGTTACGTGGTGACAGTTAATAATTTAATAATCCGGCGCGCTTGCAAAAATATAACATTTGTAAATGTTTTTACTATTAATAATATTATTTTAGCTGTCACATGCTGTCGGTTTTCATTATTCCGGCCAGCATTTCAGAATTACATTATATTCTCTTATTACACGTAATATTTTATCAAAAATTTATTTAGTTTTCTAATTGTTGCAGCCTCCTAAGAAAAAGCCAGATCCCATAATTATAAATGGGGTTGATGTAACAATATTGACAAGGGAGAAACTGGAAGAGTTTGTGCATTTGTTAAGAGAAGAAATGGAGCGAGAGAGAGAAGAACGTAATTACTTTCAGCTTGAAAGAGATAAACTTCAGACGTTGTGGCAGATCACTAGGGAGCAGCTAGAAGAAAATCGTGCCAGACTGAGGTTCGTAGCGTCGACCTGACCTTACAGAAATGTCACGTGAGCTCTCAATCCACATTGTGTTCTCCAGTTTCTGTGAATCAAGCAAAAAAGCACAAAAATAATGGCACTTCGAACAGGTTTGTGGCAAATGAAATGAAATTTAATACAACAACAACAGCTGTTGTTGTTGTTGTTTCTGCATAACTATTGCAACCTACGTCCGTTTGAATCTGCTTGCTACAGATATCCTTTTTCACCCTCAATAATTTTCAAGGTCCGTGCCTCAGTTAGTAAAAGCAAAACCCTTATAGGATCGCTTTCTTTCCGTCTGCCTATCCCATTGTTAAGGACCCTTTTCTCAGGAATGGGTGGACGTTGCAAGTTGACATTTATGTAGCGTGCTTAAGGTCTATAGTACCATGGCGGTGTAAAAAAGGAACTCATCTCAGTCAATGCAGTCAAAAGATACGCCGTTTATGTCAAATTTTTTGATACTCGTAAATTAATTCATCAAAACTTATAGGGTACTTCCCGTTGGCCTATAATCATGAAATCTGGCAATAAGTAAGGTATCACAGAGCAACTGAAGGGAAAAAAATCCGAAAAGTGTAAATCTGTAATTGCATCACATGAACTTTTTTGTAATTGCTTATCTGAATGTCTGTCTGTTCGTTCTTCTGTTAAGATCCCTTTCTCTCAGAAATGGATAGATACATCAAGTTGAAGTTTAAGTCACGTACTAAGGTGTATGTTGCTTTGGCGGTATAATAAACGTTATCTTCTAAGTCAATGCAGTCAAAGTGATGAATAAATTCCAAAACGCGTCATATGAGCAATAAAGTTATTTCTTGCCTGATGTTTGACTTTAACTATTGCGACCATGCCAGCCCGAATGCAGAGCGTGAACTGAAACAGAGATATTACATTTTAACAATTCACAAAGTTTTATTGATATCGATACAATCTAACTGTGATAACTCTTATGTAGAAAATGTCAAAGTTTGTAAAACATAAATTGTTAGGTAATTATTAAATATACATACTTATAGCTGTTTTTAGTCCTTACTGGTTTCTGTGCTAGTACTAAATTCATTTTTCATGTCTGTATTGCACTGGGCTATTAACTCTTCCAATTGCTCACCTTCCTACAGGTAACCACAGTCTCGCAGTAAAATCATCAATATTCATCTAAAAGCTTCTTTTGGATTTGCTTCTACAACATCATTGTTGTTACTGTGGATATTGTTCTTCCATGGCCGCAACACACCTCTAAGCAGTGACGTCTAAGAACAGGTGGCCCTTAGCGGGTGGAGACCCTTAACTCGTCAACCCATCTTGCAGATATGCTATGTCCATGTACCTCGTAGAGACTGCAGATAAGGATGGACCAATTCTCCTGTAATATGCTGTCTGAACATAGCTATTAATAACAAAATTATTAAACATGATTATCTTTCGTCGATCAGAAGGACAGAGAATATAATCCATCACTTTCTGTAAAATGATGTGTTACACTTCAGTTGTTTCTTTCCATTCAAAGTGCTTCGTAGTGAGAGGATCAGGTTGCGGGTATTTGTTATAACTAACAATTTAATGTTATTAGTATTCCGATTTCGCGAGTTACCTTATTTGAGCTCTGTGCACTGTAATGAGTTCTCCATCAACAGCAAAAGCAGCGCCATCCCACCTAAAGTGGTACATATTATGAGGTAAGACACTTCCATATTACGTGTTTATATAAATTAAAGATGTCACGACATGTTATGGAAAAATGGCAGTAAGTGTTAGTGTAAGATACTTTGACACATTATAAATTAATGAAATCACGGCATATTATGAAAAATGGTGGTAAATATCATAATAATTAATGACGTAAGAAACTTTGAAAATGCAGTGTGCTGAGTTACATAATGTAATGTCATCACAGCTTCTTCTGCAAAATCGTAGAAAATTTTTTGAAAATTGTCCAGTAAGGTGGATGATTCAAACACACACATTATGAAGCATGGTAGTGTTTCTAAATTTGATTCTTATGAATTATTAAGTGTCTTTGCAAACATGATGGAATATGTTAGTCTATGCACTGATCTAGGCGAAGTGTGTGCCCTTAACATTGATAAGGTTAGCCTGGAAGGAACACCTAGCAGTTTTCTTCAGCTTGGGCAAAAGTGGCGTAGTGCAGTTCTAGAGACGAAACTACCATATTGTACTAAATGTGGATCTTATATTATCAGCAATAGGCATATCAGGAAAAATGCAACGACAAATACATCTTTGCATGTACTACCTGCAAGCTTACTGATCATGTGTGGTGTCATTCTAAATCTGTCAGTGTTCCCAGTCAGAATAAAGAAAGGGTAAGGAGACATGTAATTACAACTAACCTAGCACAATTTAGTATGTAAACAAATAAACTCTTTCGACCCCCTACATTTTTAGTATGTGACGTCACTATAGGACTCGTAAATAACGTTGAAAAAATCCATGTATGTACACATAGAACACATTGCTATAAAAATTACCACAACTTGTTATTGTAGCAAAATACGTCGATTCCTGTATTAAACGTTTTCTAAAATGCATTGTCTAACAAGAAATACAGGGTGGCACAAATAAAAGTGACCTGACCAGGGGATACGATTGGACGTATGCATATAAACACACCCCATGGCATTCACACCACATGTACGCACGCCACATGATCCACACTGGTTCAGAGGATAGTGTGGGCTGTGTCAATGTGAGAGAAGCAGAGCAGTGCAAGGAGGATGATGGTACTCATTGTGGCACAGTGGGTGTACGTTGTGGAAAGTTACATAACAACGAAGTCATGGAAACGGTGTGGTTAGTTGTTTTCTGAGGAGTTTAATGGTGTCAAAGTGCTAGCAAAGAGTGCCATGCAACACTTCATGTGAAAAAGGCATCAGGCAGGATCTGTTTCAAACAAGTCGAAAAATACTCTGAAGCGTGCCCAAACACCAGAAAACGTGCTTCAGTTCACCAGAAAATTCTTCAGAGTCATACCAAATTAACTTGATGCCTGTTACAAGAGTATGACATATCACATCAATCACACAGATGAATATTCCGCTTGGTCCTGCACAAGCGTCCATACTGAATGTATGTTGTTCATGCATTAAAACCAGCAGGCGCTCCTCAGCACCTCCAGTTTTGTGAATGGCTATTCACTGAGATAACAATGAATGGCTTGGACATCGATATGTTCTTTAAACCTGATGAAGCCTCGTTACACCTGAGTGGTTATGTCAGCTCATAGAGTCACAGGTTTTGGGTAGTGGAGAATCCACATAACTTCCAAGAAACACCATTGGTGGATCAGAAGGTTGGGGTCTGATGTGCAGTGTCTGCATGTCACGTTATTGGTCCCAACTTCTTCCATCAGACGCTGACTTTGGTGCGTTACACTACCAACATATTGAAGCCATTTGTGGCAGCATTAAGAGGTGGAAAAGACCTACAGTTACTTCCAACAGGTTAGAACAACTGCTCATACAGCTGGCCGAGCCTTGGAGCACATTTACATCTCCACACCTGACAGGGATCTTGGCAGAGGTCAGTCTGGGCATGGCCCTAGCTGGCCACCCATGTCATCTGATCTTTCAGTATGCGATTACTTTGTGTGGGGAGCCCCCAAGTCTTAAGGTGTATATTGAAACCAGTGGCGCCCCCCCCCCCCCTCCAGTTAGCCCGCACGCTATTGATTCGTTTATTTTCGTCAGTCAACTCGACTGAATCGAGCTATCGAGTAGTTTTACTTTCCTATGTAGCACGCGCATCCACGTCATCGTATTTTATACGTTTCTATCTGGCACATAGATAGCTAACATACACCTACGAGAAATGTCGCGGCCATTCTAGTGATCTCGATACCATTATTCTGTCTGGCATTTGTTCGAGAAAAGTTGCGAATATTCTACTGTTTTCTTGTACAGAGAACCTTCGATAACTAGCGTTATAAATACGGACTATTCACAGAATAGGAAGCTAGTTTACATTCAGAAGCAGAAATATTAAGACTGAAGAATGAATAAGTAAAAAGTGCTAGTTGTAGCAAGTGCATGTGTGAAGACTGGTCAAGAGTGAGAGTGATCAGTTGATTGTGAAGTATTAATAGTAGTAATTCATAGTAATTTCTCATTAAAAATATTGTTACGAGACACATAATATTTTTACTAATATCGGAACAATAGTTTCCCATACCTAACTCGCAATAAGGAAATAATGACTTTCGAGAAGATTCCTAAAAACGCGTTGTTACTATATAGGCCCTCTATCAGATGCACTAGAAAGGAACGGAATCGACAATCAAAGTTATACACACATAAATTTTCGGATGACATCGTCGTTGGAAACTCGCCCTTATATTATTCATCATAAGGTACATATTGGCTTGTGCTTTCACAGTAGGTATTTGTGCACACTCCATAAAAGTCTGGAAGCGAACATTATGGCAGCGAATGTTCTCGAAACAACCGAGCCACATATACTCTATAAGGGAAGCAGCGTCACAGCCAGGTACTGACCTCCAAAATGCCTATGACCATGTATGGCATCCCGGTCTCCTCTTTAAAGTCCAAGCCTATCAATTTTGTCCGTCTGGTCGCTTCCTTCCTCTCGTGCCGTCCTTCCTATGTCACCCTCCACAACACCAACTCCCGTATGTTTTATCCCACTGCTGGCGTTCCCCAGGGCTCTGTCCTCTCCCCTCTCCTTTATCTCCTGTATACATCTGATATGCCCAAGCTGCTGATGACACCGCCTTCCTGGCTTTCTATCCTACCCTTCAACGGTCCTAACACACCCTCCAAACCCACCTTAACCAGTTCACCACTTGGTGTAACCAGTGGTTCCTCCGTCTCAACCCCTCCAAAACCCAGGCAATCATCATAGGCCGCACCACTCACTCCTTTTGTCTCCATCGCATTCGGGAGGACGACGGTTCAATCCCGTCTCCAGCCATCCTGATTTAGGTTTTCTGTGATTTCCCTAAATTGTTTCAGGCAAATGCCGGGATGGTTCCTTTCAAAGGGCACGGCCGATTTCCTTCCCCATCCTTCCCTAACCCGAGCTAGCGCTCCGTCTCTAATGACCTCGTTGCCGACGGGACGTTAAACAACACTAACCTAATCCTTTTGTCTCCATGATTTCTACCTCACCCTTTATGGTCATCCTATTCAGCTCACCCCCACCCTGAGATACCTTGGCCTCACCCTTGACCATCACCTCACCAGGACCTCTCACCTCCAGACCATCCAGCAGAAAACCCATTCCCACCTCCACCTCCTGGAACTCCTGTCTGGCCGGACATGGGTGTTGCATCTTTCCACCATCCTCCACACTTACAAATCCCTCATCCGTCCTATCCTCTGTTATACCAGCGTTGCCTGGATCTTCGCACCCACCCATTTTTACAAGGCCCTCCAAATCCTCGAACACCATGCGCTCTGCCTTGCCTTCCGTATCTGCCTTCCTTCCCCCATATGGCTCCTGTATGAACTCATCCCCTCCCCCCATCTCCTCTTGTTGCTCCAACATCTCCTCATTCTTTGCATTGTCCGCAGGCTTGACCCCCCTCATCCTCTGGTTTTCTCCTTCCTCTCCACCCCCTACCTGTTGCCGCACCTCTATTGCTGATCCCTCCCTCTCTCCACCTCCACACCCTCCATCTCCTTCATCAGGGCAATTTCCAGCACCTCCCCCTCCCGGATGATGAACTTCGCGTGACATATACCCTTCCTTCCAACTATAACCTGGCCTTGTTCCCCCCCTCCCTAGGGCCCCCTTTTTCCTCTCCCCTCCTTCTCCCAGAGCAGATTTTCCTCCTTCCCCCCCTGAGACCCTGCACCCCATCCTTGACTCTTTCCCTCCCACATCCCTCCCTACCTGACCCTCTTCGGCGCGCCCCCTGCCCATCTCCCCCCTCTCTTCCCCTCCTTCCCTTCTTCCGTTCACCCTCACCTCCTTGCGCCTGGCAGATCCTCCGTTTTTATCATCATCAGTGTGCCACATCATTGATGTGTTTAGTTCTGTTTCTCCTGTGCATCGAGAGGTGTGATTTTCATTCTGTGCTGGCCTTGTACCTAGTGTTATTGTTGGTGTTTATGTGCTATGCCATCCGTCGATCTTTTATGCTCCGGTCATACTGTGCCTTGTGTTCTTTAATTGTCCCAGTGTGTGGATTTTTGTGTGCGCTACTTTTTTACGGTTTTTATCTCCATTTTACAGTCGCCCCTTTTTTGTCTATTGTCTTCCATGATGTTCCCCCTTTTTTATATCTATGTTCACCATGTTTTCTCCCTCGTTATTTTTAAATGTCTTCTATTGTTTGTTTTATGTCTTTTGGCTGAAGAGCAGCGCATATGCTGCTGCCAGCTCGTCCCGATGGGGAATTTAAATAAAATAAAGGAAACAAAAATGCCAAGTACTCAGTTTGAAAGGTACATTGCCACGATAATTTGGAAGTCATAAAAAGTGAACAGCTGCGATTATTGGCCGTTACCACGGACTTCACTCAGTGTTGTGCTTAGTGATATTAAAAGTTCGCAGAGTCTGGCCGTGTGTTTTACTGCTAAATGTACTAGTGTTGCATTTTTCAGTGCAAATAAAGTGTTTATTCCAGAATAATTGGCATCTAATTTACCTATGTAGTAACAATATCATAAAATATATCGTTATGTAATAAGAAAAAGAAAAGTAGAAACATCTGAAGATTCCGGTCACTATTCAGCCGCAGAAACACTACCAGATGTGCAGGCAGAGCCCAGTACTTCGTTGAAACTTGCACAACAAAGTTCATCGACTGATTCCTTAATCCCTCGGATACTGGCAGTTATTTGGATATATTAGAGTCAGGAAATATTAATGATGATATAAAACACAAGCTTCTCATAGCTTCAAGGAAACGTGAAAAAGGTTATATCTTTCCTACTTCTGAGCACAAGAGGGGACGGGTTGAATGCAGACAAATGCACGATAATAACTTTCAACAGTATCCATGGCTGGTGTTCTCACAAGTTAAAAAGGGACTTCTTTGCATTAACTTTTCAATTTTTGTGAATAATAAAATGGTTGAAGGAAAGAAATCCATTATCGCCAAGAAAGTGGTGCCTAAACCACTAACAAAGGCTGCCAAATTTACTGGTAAAGATGGTGACCTCGAGACTCGCTCTCAGCTCAAGCACCACGTTGAAGCGTCAACAGATGCAAAATTATTTTTGACCACACGAGACAACCGCAAACTTGAGGTCATAAATCAGTTGCAAGACAGAGAATGGAAAGCATTAGGGAAAACAGAGACCGTCTTGTACTAACAACAAAAACAATGATATTTCATGCAAAGCAAAATATTCCTCTGCGGAGGCATAGAGATGATGGGCGTCTATTAGAAAACGAAAATGATCGTGAAAATTTAGTGAGTAATCGGGGAGACTTTAGAGCTCTTCTAAGATTTAGAATTGATGCTGGAGACTTGCAACTAAAACATCACCTTCCAACCACTAAAGCGAACGACAGTTACATAAGTAAAACAACGTGTAACGAACTTATTTTATGCTATGAAACAATGATGTTATCGAGAATACTGGAGGAAATCAAAGACTCTCGTTATTACATCATAATCTTCGATGAGACTATGGACATAGCACACATCGCCCAACTGAGTTTAGCTGCAAGGTACGTTGATGGTGATGGCAAATTACACGAAGGATTTTTGGATTTCGTTGACATCCATAAAGACAATGACTGCAGTGGAAACATTGACGATGAACCTCAAGAGAGTCAAGATGAAGAGCGTAGAGTTATTGGTAATGTATTAGGTACTACGATTGTAAGGACAATGGAAATCCTGGCACTGGAAAACTGTGTGGGTATAGGTTGTGATGGTTGCTCAGTTAATATGTTAGAATTGAAAGGAGCTGTGGCTACAATAAAAAAAGAAAGCTATCAACACGCAAGTACCACCGTGTCGAAATCACCAGCTCTACCTCGCTGTCTCTCGCAGTTGCAAAGTTACAAGTGTGAGAAACTCACTTGGTACTATTGAAGAAGTAGTATCGTTCTTTACAGCGTCTAGCAAGCCGTTCCTAACATAGAAGAGTCACTCGCTGCAGTCACATTGTCAAACGAAATGGGCTGGGAGACATAATGCTGTTATTCAATTCGCAGCTGATCTCGGAACAGTTTGCAAAGTTCTTAAAGGAATAAAGTGTTGGAGGATAGAACAACGGCTGCCAAAGCCAATATTCTCCTTCGAGCTCGTCCTAATTGCGAGTTTATTATCACTCTGTTCACACTGAGTAACGTTATGAGCATAACATACCCAGTCAGCAAAATCTTACAAGACCCCAGCTTGGACGTCGCGATGGCAAAAGCAAAATTAGACTCGACGCTCAAGGTGTACGACGGCATGAGAGCTAATGCTGATAGCCACTTTGCTCGTGTTTTTGAAGAGGCGAAGTCAGTTATGGAAGAGTACCACATTGTACAAATACATCTATAGAAACACCGGAAAAATTCGTCATTTTTTCTGTTTTCCGCCGTTCCTTAGTTGCCTCAAAATTCATGGAGGTACGTTACGTCTATGCAGCTAATTGAAGGCAGTTTGTTTATTGCCATACGAGTTTTGCTTCTTTTATTCGCGAAGATGCCATACGCGTTTCGCTTCTTTTATGTGTGAAGATGCTTCACAAATCAAAGAAGCGAATCGCGTATGGCAATAAACAAACTGTCTTCAGTTAGTTGCATGGACGGAACATATCTCCACGAACCCAAAAAATTGTTTAAGAGAGTGTCAAAGGATAAGAAGAAGCATAAAATGTGGTTGTAACTCGCTCCTAGAGATCCAAATGATGAAGTATCCTATTTCCCTATATGATACATCAACTATTTGTTTCGTAAAAACAAAATCAAAAAAGTGCATTTTCGAGAGCGTGTGCAGCTATAGAAGTTCGTTGTAGTTTATAACATGCACCTGAAGAATCAAAATGTTTCATATATGTTGGTATAGTCTGAAAATATTGTGACGGGAATCTTTCATCTCTGTCTTCTCCTGTTAAGGATTCGATAGCAGATAAATACTTTGACAAGCTAGAGTATAAAGACGATTGCTGCTAGTTTCATTCTCAGTAATGTAAATTGTGCCCTTAGATTCCTGTCTGACCATACTTTCGGAAATCGCTACGTATTCAGAAAAAAATGGTGAATTATTTGTGACATAAAAAAGTATAAATGTCACTGTCAGTTGTTTCACGCACAGCAATTTCATCTTTCATTTGTTAAACATATGGAAGTCACGAAATCTGAGATACTCGTTACTGAGAAAGCGCTCTCTTACGCGTAAATAACAACGAATATTTCAGAAAAATGCTTAACTTTGCTCATTAACGAATTGCCAGAATGTGTTACAAACACGAAGAGGAAAGAAAATATTTTCCTACACAGCAGTATATGAACCTACGTCCTACGACACGGTAGTTCGTTGCCTTACCAACTTTTTTTTTATCTCACTTTGTTCGCTATTGTTCGTTCTATTTGTTGAGGGCGGACGTCCCATTACGCTTGTTCAAGTTCATTGTTGATCCATTAACTCAGTTTTTTGTTACAGAGGGCAGCTATCCCTCTGACAAACACGTTGTGCTACCGTGCCAGCTGCCCAAGTTGGCTAATACAACTCGCATGCTTTCAGAGTTTTATTCCACATAATTCCATTTGAAAGAGACGCAGGCTGACTTAGTTGTCGAATGATGCGGGCGTAAGCCGTAAAGGCATGAATGTTTGGAAAGTTTCCTCTATCAGGCTTCAAAAAATTCCTTTAAACTGTTACTTAAAACTTTTAAACGCGTTTCGATAAGTAATAAGTAAACCATTTGCGGAAAAACGTACGCGGAATCACAAGTAATTTCAGCTAACACTCACGTGATATACGTAAGTAGAGCCGACCTTTTGAAATTTAATGATTTTTAAACTCTTAATTACGTGAAAATAACAGGTATTTTGTGAGAATATTGACCGAAACTATTTTTTTTATGTTATGATCATTCACAGTAACAACAATAAAAATCATATTTCTAACAAAGAAAAATAGTCTATTATGAACTCACTTTCCACCTGGACGCGTCCTCGTGATTCTTCAGCAACACAGTCACTAAACCCGAAGCTAACGCCGCTCAATATGTTTAAAATAACAAATTCTAGGTGTAAATAAACCACACCGAACCGAACGAGAGGGCCATACTGAAATCCAAAACCTCTCGATACAGTTGTCAAAAAATCGCGGGACTCAGAGGCTTACTGAATAGGAACTTCGGATGAAGAACCGAAAATGAGGTCACTACCGAGACTAACGTATGAACGTATGAACGTTACAGAATAGGGCCTCTGGTCCGGGACTCGACCCCGGATTTCCTGCTTATCGGGAGTGGTCGCCTTACCATTTTGATTCTGACTACTACCCACAGCTAGACCCAAACCTCCATATGACTCCATGTGTTACTGATACATGTTGACACATGGTTGACGACGTGTGGAAGTTTGAGTCTGGCCATGGGTTCAAAAATGGTTCAAATGGCTCTAAGCACTATGAGACTTAACAGCTGAGGTCATCAGTCCCTAGAACTTACAACTACTTAAACCTAACTAACCTAAGGACATCACACACATCCATGCCCGAGGCTGGATTCGAACCTGTGACAGTTCCAGACTGAATCGCCTAGAACCGCTCGGCCACCTCGGCCGGCGACTATGGGTCATGTTTGGTTAGCCAAATGGTAAGACGACCACTCGTGATGAGCGTGAAAGCTGGGTTCAAGTCCTGGCCTGGCACAAATTTTCATTGTCGTCATTCCAGTATACAGCCGATGGTAGTCCACATTCGCAACTGCGAATACGTTTCAAGTATTAAGTTTTTCTGAATGTTGCGAAGGTTGAGTAGTAGGGAACACTGTTTAGTTATTTACATCAACGAGAGCAGTAGTAATACACTGCGTTAAAAATCGCTTAAATATTTTGTGTAATTGATTTTGGAATCGTCTTATTTATTGACAAGACAGACGCATTAAACGCAGTGTTGCCTGCTGTCTCAACTAGGCAGCAATTGGGAAGGAATCTATATCTATCGTCGCCATTGGATTTCAATCAGTGGTGCTACTCTTTTCAGCCTTATTGCTGAGAGACTTCTTAGATGGCACATACACACTGGTGTACAAAACATAAGACGAAAGTAACTTTTGCATGATCTGTCACTCCCAGTTAATATAGCTCTATGAAACTTGGCCTGTACATAGATAGAAATGTTACAGAATAGTACAGAAGGTTACTAAAAGAAATACGCCATGAGACGAACAGAAATGATACATTTCTTCAAAGACAATACTCACACTGAAGTCACAACGATTCATGATGGTCCCCTGGACATTACAAAAGGTTTGACATGGTTCTTAATACAGTGTATGATCACCCTGATCATATGCTTCTATGCTGAGCATAAGGTTTCTAAGGAGGCCTTGTGGTGGGGCGTTCCATTCCTCCACCAGTGGAGTTGACAACTGTTGGATGGTCGCTGGTGCACATGTGCATGCTGCAATGCCTCTCCACAACGAGTCTCGTGCTTGCTCGATGGAATTTACGGCGCGGACAAGGAGCAGGCCAGTCCATTCGCCGAATATTCTCAAATTTCAAGAGCTCGTCCACCTGTGCAGTTTGAAACAGTTGCATATTCTCATCCATAAATACACTGACGGAAAAAAATCGCAACACCAAAAAAATTTAATGAAAGTAATGAAATTTCGGGATGCATTTGTCTAGGTAACATACTTAAGTGATTAACATTGCAAGATTGCAGGTTAATGTAAGCACGAGGTAAGCCATTACAAAAGTGAAATTCTGGTACATCATTAAATGAACTGCCAGCTTGTTGGATGCTAGCAGGTAAACGTACATACATTGTATTGTACAAGTACAGGATATCAGTTTGTGGGATGGAGTTCTGAGCCTGTTGCAGAAGGCCAGTCCATACGAGGACATTAATGCTGTTTTTGTATGACGCTGGAGTTGTCGTCCGATGATGTCCCATATGTACTGTAGTGGAGACAGATATAGTGATCAAGCAGGCCATTGCAACATGTCAACACTCTGTAGAGAATGTTGGGCGAGTATTATCCCTTTGCGAAACACCCAATGAATGCTCTTCCTGAATGGCAGCACAACAGTTCGAATTACCAGATTAAGGCACAAATTTGTATTGAGGATGCGCGGGATGGCCACGAGAGTCGCACCCCAGACTATAACTCCAGGGTTAGGTCCATGGTGTCTAGCACCCAGGCAGGTTGGCTGCTGGCCCTCACACTGGTCTCCTCCTAACCAACACAACCATCGCTAGCACTGTGGCAGAACCAGCTTTCATCAGAAAACACCTTGCCCTGCAATGAGCTCTCGCTTGATACCACTGAAGTCGCAAATGGTGGTGGTTTGGGGTCAGTGTGATGCACACTACAGGGCTCCTGGCATGGAGCTGTTCTTGAAGTAACTGATTTGTACCAGTTCGTTGAGTCACTGTGGTACTAACTGCTGCTCAACTTGCCGCTGCAGATGCATTATAATGTGCCAGAGCCATACGCTGAACGTGATGGTGTTCCTTCTCAGTAGTGCCAAGTGGCCGTCTGGAGCCTAGCCTCCTTGTGACCACACATTCTCATGACGACAGCTGCCAGCAGTCATGTACAGTGCTCACATTCCTGCCACCTCTCTCTGCAATATTGCAGAAGCAACATCCACCTTCTCGTAACCCCATTACATGAGTAGTGAGGTGTTGATAATGGTGTCATTGTCGCCTTAAAGGCATTCCAGACTAACATCAACTCACCACGTCCAATCTCAAAGGAACTAATGCACACGACTGTTGCAGGGTGTATTTAAAACAAACCTGATATGCATCCCCTTAGTGGCGCTATTAGCGCCACTGTTCTGTGACTGGTGCGAAATCTGAATAGACATCGTCTTTCAGACATAGAAACACTTCCATTGACTTCGTTTATGGAGCACACCTCCTTCTTAGTGTTGTGTCTTTTTCCATCAGTGTATGAAGTCAGGGTCGAATGCTCCACTTAGGAGAAGGACATGGGGAGGGAGTACAGTGCAACAGTAATGTAGAGTAGTGAGTGTGCAGTGTTCAAAGATTTAGAAATAAGTATGTAGCGCAACATTAGGCCTCCCCACGTCACAGTTTCTGGGCCAGGAAAATGGTCATGTTTGACAGTGTCCCTGGGTGTATTACCCGTTCCCACGTCTCACCCCAAGAGGGTATGGCTAGGATTGTGCAACAGCATTGGTGTGGAGAGGCATGCTGTTGCATGGGTGTACTGGTCTCCAAATCTCTGAACATGGTACATTCAGCAGTCAATGTTATTGTGATACTGCACTCCATTACCATGTGCATTTTTTCAGGTGTGCATACGGCTCTGACTCCATTTTGTGGCTGACAATAGACGACCACATCGACGGGCACAGGTGGAGAAGCGCTTGGAACAAGAGGATATTCGGTGAATGGATTTGTAACATCCCCCTAGGCCGATGTACCGCCTTGTAATATCCCCTCTGCGGAGTGACAAGCCCTAGCTTATAATGTACTGGACCCCTTGGACTGTCTGGTACAGTAAGTCATAGATTTGCAGGGGTGTGTGGCAGGTCGTCTTCAGGACTTACCCACATGGTGGCAGCATAGTCAGCCTCCACACTTTCTCGACCTGTAATCCTACCTGCCCTTACCTGCAGTTCAGCCGCTCTTACATTATTCGGTCCACTGTCGATTCTGGACTTAGCAAATATGTAGAACTAAGGTTTGGAGAGCAATTTCGATGCTACTAAATAAAGCAACGCTGCTCTGATAAAAGCAATTAAATTCTAGAGACACATTGGCCTCAAATCCTTTGATACAATTTATTACCAAAAAATTTGCAAAATCGTAGTTTACATGCCAGAATCCAGCCACATAGTGGTCAAACGGATATGCCCCTCTAAGTGGTTTCAAGACGACTGTTGGATACTGACTGCATTTGGTTGTTGTCTCAATCAGGCTAATCCCAACTGTGATCTTATTAATATAATTCACTCAGCTGCCACACGGGTCTTTTAATGCACAAGGCCAGGATCTTGTATTACCGCATGCCACGGAACTCAGCTTTACTTACACTTGATAACCCACATCAAAATAAGCATGATCATAACCAATTGGTCATAATGATCATTGGCAGAAAACAAAAACAGAATTGTAACAGCAGGAGCGATCACAGCAGCTGACTTACTGTTTTCAATGACTGTTGTGTTATTGCACACAATAAGCTTTGCTCAATTACCTATTTTCGTCTACGCCACAGTAATTGTCACGTATTAAGGTAAACATTCATTCACAGTCAAAATAACTTCACCACCTACAGGAACGTTACTTTGTCATGACCTTATTCAGATTTCGCCAAAAAGCAAAGCTTAGTTTGTAATCTTGTGGGAGCGGAACTGCCGACCGTCCGTACTGCTCGCCGGTCGTACAGATAGTCCTCAACAATGGCGGGCTGTGCAACCTTCTCCCCCACTAAACCACTTGTGACATCCGTCACCATCTTTTCCCTTAAAACAGACACATTTTATCTTATACTTTCCCTGTTGCTTTCTGCCCATATACACTTTTGAATTACACTCTTCTGACAATTTTACTCTGGCCTTCTGCTCTAATTTAAGTTTTTACAGACGAACTGCTTTTTTACATTTCGGCAGTCTCTGGTCGGACCATTCCACCTTCTACATTCCAAAGGGGTCTCCGCCTGTGGATATTACTTCGTATTTCTAAGCTACCCCCGGTTTTTTTCTATGTCCTTCACGCTCTTGCAAGTCACCGTGCCGGCCTGCCGTGCGCGACTCGGCTCTTACGGTAGCCCTTTGGCACGCTACCTCCGCTCAGGCCGTCCGTCTGCCTCTTATCCAGCTGCATTCTAATCGGCACTTGCTTCATTAAAAAGGCTACAACTTCAGTTTCATTGCCTTTACAACAACTGGGTTTCTTTCTGAAGCCACCTCATATTCTTAGCTATCGAATGAAGTTCTTAAAACTATTGCTTATCTGAAGCGTGGTCATTCGTGCACAGCACATCGCCACGTTTTACCCCACCTCCATTGTTTGTGTAAAATAAGCTTGCATTTTTCAGAAACAATATATACAGATATGTTACCTCTGTAGTGCTTTAAAATTATGCCTTTATGGTTACCCAATTTCAATCTTTCACTTCTTCCTTTCTCATTTGGTACACCTTCAGTCTTCCTTTTCGAATATTAAGCTTAATACTACTGATTCTCATTTCTCCTCCCGACACCCCAATTTCCATCCAACTTATTACTATTGTCAGTTGCTAGACACCAATAACTTTCTTGTTAGATACTATACAGACAGTGACATTGCACTATGACTACAATCATTTTACGAGTCCACTTTCCAATTACCGTCTTTTGTTGCCTATAACATCAACTGTGAACTTAACAAACATACTGATTTGAGGCCTCCGCATTATTTATGCCACCTCTTACATTTCTTTTTCTGTTTGCTTATATTTGTTACTTTATCTTATATAATACACCTTTATTCACAACCTTCACACTGGCCTATCACTTTTGTATGTCTACCAGAACAGCACTTTCAGCTGCTATCTTGTGCTCTTTAATTTTTGAATCACTTTAATATACCTATACAAGACTATTCCAATGTGTTCCTGGCGCTCATGGCTCCTCAGTCTATTCCACACATCTTACAGGACTCTACTTTCACATCTTACAACTACGTCATAGTGTCTTGCTCCCTTAACTACTACTACAGAAAAACTCTCAGCTCAGTCCATTCCACACATCTTACATGAATCTACTTCCATATATTACAACTATGTCATAGCATTTTGCTCCCTTAACTACTACTACAGAAAAACGTAAACGTAATGCTTCTTTAATAGTTAATGCTTTCTATGCGCTCTGATCATTATTCTCATCTTTGCTCTCTACTTTCACTTCGTCTCACATTTCAGCAGTGCTTTGCGTATAGTACTAGACTCCATCTTCCTTCATCCTACAAATTAAACATTTTCTTTAACTTTAAATGCCCCTTTACCACACATAAGTTCTGTTACTTCGCATTTCTATAACTACTTCGCTCCACTCAGACTCTTGTCCTCCCTCCTTTTACACTCCTGTGATGAATCTTTGATAGACAAATGGTTAGTAGAAGAGACTAAAGCAAAGAAAGGAAGAATTGCTTCAGACTGCTGAAGAGCGCACAGTCGCAAACTGTGAAGTCTCTACAAGACTGAGAGACTCCCTGTGCTTAATTATCACTCTCTCCACTCACATACCTCTTCAATTCTATTACATTCCTTAGTCCAAAAACTCGTTTCGAACCAGGATAGGCGAGTCAATAGGCATTAATATGTGATGAACTCTCCACCAAAAATGGGCCATGATACACTTCGATCGCTCTTTGGTCTTGACTAATACCAAATTCCCTGATTTAAACTCGGTTGCCTGAGCCCTAGCATCATGTCTTTCATTTCTTTCAGCTACCCATCGACGCATTCTTTTTCTGGCCAACTTTTCTAGTTCATCTTTGTCTAGAACTCGGCTCATTGGAAAAACTACTTCACCCCCAGTAACATTCGTTGGTTTATGTCCAAACATTAATTCACAT